>NC_052310.1:84343909-84358909 GCF_016432855.1 Salvelinus namaycush
GAGCCTCAAGAGCCTCATCCCTGATCAGATGGTGAAAAACCAGCAGTATCACTGAGCCTCACCCTGATCAGAATGGTGAAAACCAGCAGTTATCACTGAGCCTCATCCCTGTCAGAATGGTGAAAACCAGCAGTTATCACTGAGCCTCACCCTGATCAGAATGGTGAAAACCAGCAGTTATCACTGAGCCTCGTCCCTGATCAGAATGGTGAAAACAAGCAGTTATCACTGAGCCTCATCCCTGATCAGAATGGTGAAAACCAGCAGTTATCACTGAGCCTCATCCCTGATCAGAATGGTGAAAACCAGCAGTTATCACTGAGCCTCATCCCTGATCAGAATGGTGAAAACCAGCAGTTATCACTGAGCCTCATCCCTGATCAGAATGGTGAAAACCAGCAGTTATCACTGAGCCTCACCCCTGATCAGAATGGTGAAAACCAGCAGTTATCACTGAGCCTCATCCCTGATCAGAATGGTGAAAACCAGCAGTTATCACTGAGCCTCATCCCTGATCAGAATGGTGAAAACCAGCCGTTATCACTGACACTCATCCCTGATCAGAATGGTGAAAACCAGCAGTTATCACTGAGCCTCACCCCTGATCAGAATGGTGAAAACCAGCAGTTATCACTGAGCCTCATCCCTGATCAGAATGGTGAAAACCAGCAGTTATCACTGAGCCTCATCCTATCAGAATGGTGAAAACCAGCAGTTATCACTGAGCCTCACCCCTGATCAGAATGGTGAAAACCAGCAGTTATCACTGAGCCTCACCCCTGATCAGAATGGTGAAAACCAGCAGTTATCACTGAGCCTCATCTCTGATCAGAATGGTGAAAACCAGCAGTTATCACTGAGCCTCACCCCTGATCAGAATGGTAAAAAACAGCAGTTATCACTGAGCCTCGTCCCTGATCAGAATGGTGAAAACCAGCAGTTATCACTGAGCCTCATCCCTGATCAGAATGGTGAAAACCAGCAGTTATCACTGAGCCTCGTCCCTGATCAGAATGGTGAAAACCAGCAGTTATCACTGAGCCTCATCCCTGATCAGAAGGTGAAAACCAGCCTTATCACTGAGCCTCATCCCTGATCAGAATGGTGAAAACCAGCAGTTATCACTGAGCCTCATCCCTGATCAGAATGGTGAAAACCAGCAGTTATCACTGAGCCTCGTCCCTGATCAGAATGGTGAAAACCAGCAGTTATCACTGAGCCTCATCCCTGATCAGAATGGTGAAAACCAGCAGTTATCACTGAGCCTAGTCCCTGATCAGAATGGTGAAAACAAGCAGTTATCACAGAGCCTCATCCCTGATCAGAATGGTGAAAACCAGCCTTTATCACTGAGCCTCATCCCTGATCAGAATGGTGAAAACCAGCAGTTATCACTGAGCCTCATCCCTAATCAGAATGGTGAAAACCAGCAGTTATCACTGAGCCTCATCCCTGATCAGAATGGTGAAAACCAGCCTTTATCACTGAGCCTCATCCCGTATCAGAATGGTGAAAACCAGCAGTTATCACTGAGCCTCATCCCTGATCAGAATGGTGAAAACCAGCAGTTATCACTGAGCCTCATCCCTGATCAGAATGGTGAAAACCAGCAGTTATCACTGAGCCTCGTCCCTGATCAGAATGGTGAAAACCAGCAGTTATCACTGAGCCTCACCCCTGATCAGAATGGTGAAAACCAGCAGTTATCACTGAGCCTCACCCCTGATCAGAATGGTGAAAACCAGCAGTTATCACTGAGCCTCATCCCTGATCAGAATGGTGAAAACCAGCCGTTATCACTGAGCCTCATCCCTGATCAGAATGGTGAAAACCAGCAGTTATCACTGAGCCTCATCCCTGATCAGAATGGTGAAAACCAGCAGTTATCACTGAGCCTCATCCCTGATCAGAATGGTGAAAATTGGCTTTGAATTAAACACCCCCTTTGTCCTTCTTTCAGTCTTTTTGCCTGCATCCCAAATGGCACTCTGTACCCTTTATAGGGCTAAATAGGGATAAGGGCTCCGTGTGGGACACATTCAAAGTACCGGAGCCGTGGCCCCTAGCTAAAGGTAACACCTTACAGGAGTCAGGTCCCCTAGCTAAAGGTAACACCTTACAGGAGTCAGGGCCCCTAGCTAAAGGTAACACCTTACAGGAGTCAGGGCCCCTGGCTAAAGGTAACACCTTACAGGAGTCAGGGCCCCTGGCTAAAGGGAACACCTTACAGGAGTCAGGGCCCCTGGCTAAAGGTAACACCTTACAGGAGTCAGGGCCCCTGGCTAAAGGTAACACCTTACAGGAGTCAGGGCCCCTGGCTAAAGGGAACACCTTACAGGAGTCAGGGCCCCTGGCTAAAGGTAACACCTTACAGGAGTCAGGGCCCCTGGCTAAAGGTAACACCTTACAGGAGTCAGGGCCCCTGGCTAAAGGTAACACCTTACAGGAGTCAGGGCCCCTAGCTAAAGGTAACACCTTACAGGAGTCAGGGCCCCTAGCTAAAGGTAACACCTTACAGGAGTCAGGGCCCCTGGCTAAAGGTAACACCTTACAGGAGTCAGGGCCCCTGGCTAAAGGGAACACCTTACCGGAGTCAGGGCCCCTGGCTAAAGGTAACACCTTACAGGAGTCAGGGCCCCTGGCTAAAGGTAACACCTTACAGGAGTCAGGGCCCCTGGCTAAAGGGAACACCTTACAGGAGTCAGGGCCCCTGGCTAAAGGTAACACCTTACAGGAGTCAGGGCCCCTAGCTAAAGGTAACACCTTACAGGAGTCAGGGCCCCTAGCTAAAGGTAACACCTTACAGGAGTCAGGGCCCCTGGCTAAAGGTAACACCTTACAGGAGTCAGGGCTCCTGGCTAAAGGTAACACCTTACAGGAGTCAGGGCCCCTAGCTAAAGGTAACACCTTACAGGAGTCAGTGTGAGTCTCAGCTCTCAGCAAGTTCCTGTTAGCCGACCAGCTCACACATTTCATCACAGCAGCAACACTGATGAGGAGAGGACGGGAGGAGAAGAACAGAGAGAGCAAAGAGAGCGGAGGGGAGGAGAAGAACAGAGAGAGAAGAGAGAGAGAAGGGGAGGAGAAGAACAGAGAGAAGAGAGAGGAGGGGAGGAGAAGAACAGAGAGAGAAGAGAGAGGAGGGGAGGAGAAGAACAGAGAGAAGAGAGAGGACGGGAGGAGAACAAATGAGAGAGAAGAGAGGACGGGAGGAGAAGAACAGAGAGAGAAGAGAGGAGGAAAGGAGAAGAACAGAGAGAAGAGAGGAAGCGAGGAGAAGAACAGAGAGAAGAGAGAGGAAGCGAGGAGAAGAACAGAGAGAGAAAGGAGGACGGGAGGAGAAGAACAGAGAGAAGAGAGAGGACGGGAGGAGAAGAACAGAGAGAGAAAAGAGGACGGGAGGAGAAGAACAGAGAGAAGAGAGAGGACGGGAGGAGAAGAACAGAGAGAGAAGTGAGAGGACGGGAGGAGAAGAACAGAGAGAAGAGAGAGGACGGGAGGAGAAGAACAGAGAGAGAAGAGAGAGGACGGGAGGAGAAGTACAGAGAAAAGAGAGAGGAAGAGAGAGAGAAGAGAGAGGAGGGGAGGAGAAGAGCAGAGAGAAAAGAGAGAGGAGGGGAGGAGAAGAACAGAGAGAAGAGAGAGGATGGGAGGAGAAGAACAGAGAGAAGAGAGAGGACGGGAGGAGAAGAACAGAGAGAAGAGCGAGGACGGGAGGAGAAGAACAGAGAGAAAAGAGAGAGGAGGGGAGGAGAAGAACAGAGAGAAGAGAGAGGAGGGGAGGAGAAGAACAGAGAGAAAAGAGGAGGGGAGGAGAAGAACAGAGAGAAGAGAGAGGACGGGAGGAGAAGAACAGAGAGAAAAGAGGAGGGGAGGAGAAGAACAGAGAGAGAAGAGAGAGGACAGGAGGAGAAGAACTGAGAGAGAAAAGAGGAGGGGAGGAGAAGAACAGAGAGAAGAGAGAGGACGGGAGGAGAAGAACAGAGAGAGAAGAAAAGGAAAACAAAGGGGTATAGAAGAGGAAGAGGAAGAGGGAGTAAAGGGACCAGCCACACATGATTAGGTCTTGGCCTCCTGTAATATAGCTGAGGAGCTCTTCAAAGTCTTGCTGCCGCTGGCTGTGTGTGGAGGCTAACCGAGAATACAGGCACAATTAGTTTACACAGACGCTATTGACTCCCTAATGCCTGTTTGTTCAACAGCTCTGAGTTCCACGCCTAGTCTACACGACAACACTCTAACGACTGACTGGGAAGCAGGAGGGAGTCTGGAGAGTGGTGGCTGCTCTCTCTCTCTCACACACACACACACACACACACACACACACACACACACACACACACACACACACACACACACACACACACACACACACACACACACACACCTCTGAGGGCTTCTACTGAGCGTGTCCGCCTCACAACACTTGAGAAGGATGGAGGTAAATAACAAACAACACCAATAAAGCCTACAGAGCTCCCTACCGTAGCGATTGATGTTTCAGGGGCCTTGCTCAGGGTGCAGAGATATCTCCTTAACCAACACAACAACTACAGCTGTTCCCCGGTTCCCTGTGTTGTCTTGCTGAAGCGTGCCGCTGTTTAAACAAAACAGCATTTTCATTTTCTGTCGTCTGTTTCGTGGCTCTGCTTCTTTCTTTTTTCTTCTCACACACGCGAGGAGCTGAATGAAGACGTGAAGTGGATGATGTGTTTTGGGAAACGCTGGCTGCGGCTGCGGTGTCAAACTCTCTCAGTATCGCTGAGAGCAGTTCTTTCAATTCATGTTATGTCTGTCTCGCTCTCTCAGCTGAAGTGCCAGAAGAGGGATGTAGTGATACAAACATTGTCAGGGTCCACAACGTGAGAACAAAACCAGCTGAGATAAAAAAAACTATTCAGCTGTATGTCATGTGTTGTGTGTCACATGACTCAAATGTTCCTCATTCGAGCTGAGGAAAGGGGAGATGTGGTTGGTTGTAAATGCAGATTCTATTCCCACACAGCTATAGGGAAAGATGGAGAGAGTCTGGAGGGCTAGAGGGAAAGATGGAGAGAGTCTGGGGGGCTATAGAGAAAAATGGAGAGAGTCTGGGGGGCTATAGGGAAAGATGGAGAGAGTCTGGAGGGCTATAGGGAAAGATGGAGAGAGTCTGGGGGGCTATAGGGAAAGATGGAGAGAGTCTGGGGGGCTATAGGGAAAGATGGAGAGAGTCTGGAGGGCTATAGGGAAAGATGGAGAGAGTCTGGGGGGCTATAGGGAAAGATGGAGAGAGTCTGGGGGGCTATAGGGAAAGATGGAGAGAGTCTGGAGGGCTATAGGGAAAGATGGAGAGAGTCTGGAGGGCTATAGGGAAAGATGGAGAGAGTCTGGGGGGCTATAGGGAAAGATGGAGAGAGTCTGGGGGGCTATAGGGAAAGATGGAGAGAGTCTGGAGGGCTATAGGGAAAGATGGAGAGAGTCTGGGGGGCTATAGGGAAAGATGGAGAGAGTCTGGGGGGCTATAGGGAAAGATGGAGAGAGTCTGGAGGGCTATAGGGAAAGATGGAGAGAGTCTGGGGGGCTATAGGGAAAGATGGAGAGAGTCTGGAGGCTATATGGAAAGATGGAGAGAGTCTGGGGGCTATAGGGAAAGATGGAGAGAGTCTGGAGGGCTATAGGGAAAGCTGGAGAGAGTCTGGGGGGCTATAGGGAAAGATGGAGAGAGTCTGGGGGGTTATAGGGAAAGATGGAGAGAGTCTGGAGGGCTATAGGGAAAGATGGAGAGAGTCTGGGGGCTATAGGGAAAGATGGAGAGAGTCTGGGGGGCTATAGGGAAAGATGGAGAGAGTCTGGGGGGCTATAGGGAAAGATGGAGAGAGTCTGGGGGGCTATAGGGAAAGATGGAGAGAGTCTGGGGGCTATAGGGGAAGATGGAGAGAGTCTGGGGGGCTATAGGGGAAGATGGAGAGAGTCTGGAGGGCTATAGGGAAAGATGGAGAGAGTCTGGGGGGCTATAGGGAAAGATGGAGAGAGTCTGGGGGGCTATAGGGGAAGATAGAGAGAGTCTGGGGGGCTATAGGGAAAGATGGAGAGAGTCTGGGGGGCTATAGGGAAAGATGGAGAGAGTCTGGAGGGCTATAGGGAAAGATGGAGAGAGTCTGGAGGACTATAGGGCAAGATGGAGAGAGTCTGGAGGCTATAGGGGAAGATGGAGAGAGTCTGGGGGGCTATAGGGAAAGATGGAGAGAGTCTGGGGGGCTATAGGGAAAGATGGAGAGAGTCTGAGGGCTATAGGGAAAGATGGAGAGAGTCTGGAGGCTATAGGGAAAGATGGAGAGAGTCTGGGGGGCTATAGTGAAAGATGGAGAGAGTCTGGGGGGCTATAGGGAAAGATGGAGAGAGTCTGGGGGGCTATAGGGAAAGATGGAGAGAGTCTGGGGGCTATAGGGGAAGATGGAGAGAGTCTGGGGGGCTATAGGGAAAGATGGAGAGAGTCTGGGGGCTATAGGGAAAGATGGAGAGAGTCTGGGGGGCTATAGGGGAAGATGGAGAGAGTCTGGAGGGCTATAGGGAAAGATGGAGAGAGTCTGGGGGGCTATAGGGAAAGATGGAGAGAGTCTGGGGGCTATAGGGAAAGATGGAGAGAGTCTGGGGGGCTATAGGGAAAGATGGAGAGAGTCTGGAGGGCTGGTTGGAGTGAAGGGCAGCTAACTGACAATCTGTCACTGTAGACTGTTGAATTGGTCATTGTTAACACTGTGACGTTTCCTCCCTCTCCCTCCCTCCTGCTTTTTAAGACTAACGTCTATCACACTCAGTGGGAGAGGAGACAACCTCCTATGTATTCTCCTCCCCCCCCCCCCCACAACAGTCAAACATACACACAGACACACACACACACACACACACACACACACACACACACACACACACACACACACACACACACACACACAAACACACAAACACACTGTCAAAACCAAACCTCCTCATTTTCTCCAATGACCTCTATACTCTGGAAACAGTTACTGGTGAAAGCCTGTCAATATCATTATTGTTACAGGAAATCAATACGCTTCACAGAGTTAATGGGGGGATTCAGGCAACGTTTACCTTCTCTCTCTCTCTCTCTCTCTCTCTCTCTCTCTCTCTCTCTCTCTCTCTCTCTCTCTCTCTCTCTCTCTCTCTCTGTCTCTCTCTCTCTCTGTCTCTCTCTCTCTCTCTCTCTCTCTCTCTCTGTCTCTCTATCTCTCTGTCTCTCTCTCTCTCTCTCTCTCTCTCTCTCTCTCTCTCTCTCTCTCGCTCTCTCTCTCTCTCTCTCTCTCTCTCTCTCTCTCTCTCTCTCTCTCTCTCTCTCTCTCTCTCTCTCTCTCTCAGGGGGAATGCTAATTTGGTATAGAGCAGACCTAACTCACTCCATTAAATTAATCAAAACAGGAACATTTTACATTTGGCTAGAAATTCAAAAGGAAATTATCTTAACAGAGAAAAATGTCCTCCTGTGTGCTACCTATATCCCCCCACTAGAATCCCCATACTTTAATAAAGACAGCTTCTCCATCCTGGAGGGGGAAATCAATCATTTCCAGGCCCAGGGACATGTATTAGTCTGTGGCGACCTAAATGCCAGAACTGGACAAGAACCTGACACCCTCAGCACACAGGGGGACAAACACCTGCCTGCAGGTGACAGCATTCCCTCCCCCATATGCCCCCCTAGGCACAACTATGACAACATAACCAACAAAAACGGGTCACAACTCCTGCAGCTCTGTCGCACGCTGGGTATGTACATAGTCAATGGTAGGCTTCGAGGGGACTCCTATGGTAGGTTCACCTATAGCTCATCTCTTGGCAGTAGCACTGTAGACTACTTTATCACTGACCTCAACCCAGAGTCTCTCAGAGCGTTCACAGTCAGCCCACTGACACCCCTATCAGACCACAGCAAAATCACAGTCTACTTGAACAGAGCAATACTCAATCATGAGGCATCAAAGCCAAAGGAACTGAGTAACATTAAGAAATGCTATAGATGGAAGGAATGCAGTTTGGAAACCTACCAAAAAACAATTAGGCAACAGCAAATTCAATCCCTTTTAGACAACTTCCTGGGTAAAATGTTCCACTGCAATAGTGAAGGTGTAAACTTGGCAGTAGAAAATCTTAACAGTATATTTGACCTCTCAGCTTCCCTATCAAATCTAAAAATCTCAAATAGAAAACCGAAGAAAATGAACAACAATGACAAATGGTTTGATAAAGAATGCAAAAATCTAAGAAATAAATTGAGAAACCTGTCCAACCAAAAACATAGAGACCCGGAAAACCTGAGTCTACGCCTTCACTATGGTGAATCACTAAAACAATACAGAAATACACTACGGAAAAAGAAGGAACAGCACGTCAGAAATCAGCTCAATGTAATTGAAGACTCCATAGACTCTAACCAATTCTGGGAAAATTGGAAAACACTAAACAAACAACAACACGAAGAATTATCTATCCAAAATGGAGATGTATGGGTAAACCACTTCTCCAATCTTTTTGGCTCTATAACAAAGAATAAAGAGCAAAAACATATACATGATCAAATACAAATCCTAGAATCAACTATTAAAGACTACCAGAACCCACTGGATTCTCCAATTACCTTGAATGAGTTACAGGACAAAATAAAAACCCTCCAACCCAAAAAGGCCTGTGGTGTTGATGGTATCCTTAATGAAATGATCAAATATACAGACAACAAATTCCAATTGGCTATACTAAAACTCTTTAACATCGTCCTTAGCTCTGGCATCTTCCCCAATATTTGGAACCAAGGACTGATCACCCCAATCCACAAAAGTGGAGACAAATTTGACCCCAATAACTACCGTGGAATATGCGTCAACAGTAACCTTGGGAAAATCCTCTGCATTATCATTAACAGCAGACTCGTACATTTCCTCAATGAAAACAATGTACTGAGCAAATGTCAAATTGGCTTTTTACCAAATTACCGTACAACAGACCATGTATTCACCCTACACACCCTAATTGACAACCAAACAAACCAAAACAAAGGCAAAGTCTTCTCATGCTTTGTTGATTTCAAAAAAGCCTTCGACTCAATTTGGCATGAGGGTCTGCTATACAAATTGATGGAAAGTGGTGTTGGGGGTAAAACATACGACATTATAAAATCCATGTACACAAACAACAAGTGTGCGGTTAAAATTGGCAAAAAACACACACATTTCTTCACACAGGGTCGTGGGGTGAGACAGGGATGCAGCTTAAGCCCCACCCTCTTCAACATATATATCAACGAATTGGCGCGGGCACTAGAACAGTCTGCAGCACCCGGTCTCACCCTACTAGAATCCGAAGTCAAATGTCTACTGTTTGCTGATGATCTGGTGCTTCTGTCACCAACCAAGGAGGGCCTACAGCAGCACCTAGATCTTCTGCACAGATTCTGTCAGACCTGGGCCCTGACAGTAAATCTCAGTAAGACCAAAATAATGGTGTTCCAAAAAAGGTCCAGTCACCAGGACCACAAATTCCATCTAGACACCGTTGCCCTAGAGCACACAAAAAACTATACATACCTCGGCCTAAACATCAGCACCACAGGTAACTTCCACAAAGCTGTGAACGATCTGAGAGACAAGGCAAGAAGGGCCTTCTATGCCATCAAAAGGAACATAAATTTCAACATACCAATTAGGATCTGGCTAAAAATACTTGAATCAGTCATAGAGCCCATTGCCCTTTATGGTTGTGAGGTCTGGGGTCCGCTCACCAACCAAGATTTCACAAAATGGGACAAACACCAAATTGAGACTCTGCATGCAGAATTCTGCAAAAATATCCTCCGTGTACAACGTAGAACACCAAATAATGCATGCAGAGCAGAATTAGGCCGATACCCACTAATTATCAAAATCCAGAAAAGAGCCGTTAAATTCTACAACCACCTAAAAGGAAGCGATTCCCAAACCTTCCATAACAAAGCCATCACCTACAGAGAGATGAACCTGGAGAAGAGTCCCCTAAGCAAGCTGGTCCTAGGGCTCTGTTCACAAACACAAACACACCCCACAGAGCCCCAGGACAACAGCACAATTAGACCCAACCAAATCATGAGAAAACAAAAAGATAATTACTTGACACATTGGAAAGAATTAACAAAAAAACAGAGCAAACTAGAATGCTATTTGGCCCTAAACAGAGAGTACACAGTGGCAGAATACCTGACCACTGTGACTGACCCAAACTTAAGGAAAGCTTTGACTATGTACAGACTCAGTGAGCATAGCCTTGCTATTGAGAAAGGCCGCCGTAGGCAGACATGGCTCTCAAGAGAAGACAGGCTATGTGCACACTGCCCACAAAATGAGGTGGAAACTGAGCTGCACTTCCTAACCTCCTGCCCAATGTATGACCATATTAGAGAGACATATTTCCCTCAGATTACACAGATCCACAAAGAATTTGAAAACAAATCCAATTTTGATAAACTCCCATATCTACTGGGAGAAATTCCACAGTGTGCCATCACAGCAGCAAGATTTGTGACCTGTTGCCACAAGAAAAGGGCAACCAGTGAAGAACAAACACCATTGTAAATACAACCCATATTTATGCTTATTTATTTTAACTTGTGTGCTTTAACCATTTGTACATTGTTACAACACTGTATATATATAATATAACATTTGTAATGTCTTTATTGTTTTGAAACTTCTGTATGTGTAATGTTTACTGTTAATTTGTATTGTTTATTTCACTTTTGTATAATATCTACCTCACTTGCTTTGGCAATGTTAACACATGTTTCCCATGCCAATAAAGCCCCTTGAATTGAATTGAATTGAATTGAGAGAGAGAGAGACAGAGACAGAGAGAGAGAGAGAGAGAGAGAAAGAGAGAGAGAGAGAGACAGAGAGAGAGAGAGAGAGAGAGAGAGAGAGAGAGAGAGAGAGAGAGAGAGAGAGAGAGAGAGACAGAGAGAGAGAGAGAGAGAGAGAGAGAGAGAGAGAGAGAGAGAGAGAGAGAGAGAGAGACAGAGAGACAGAGAGAGAGAGAGAGAGAGAGAGAGAGAGAGAGAGAGAGAGAGAGAGAGAGAGAGAGAGAGAGAGAGAGAGAGAGAGAGAAAAAAAAAAAGGCTGTAGGCAGCAGGCAGGCGTGGAAAACGTCAGCTCTCCTAAAGGCAGCTAGGCCGGCTCTAACGAGCCAAGATGTCAGCTGCATGCTCCAAGTGTCCACTCCGGAGAAGAGTGGAGGAGGAGAGAAGGAGGAGGAGTGGAGGAGGAGGAGAGGAGGAGGTGGATGTCTTGAAAACAGGGATGAGGAAAGGAGGCCAGTGGCTGCTCTTATTTTTCTCTCAAGGTTTTGTCTTGAGGTTGTGGGCTCTAGGCAGCAGAACTCAAGGTTTTGTCTTGCGGTTGTGGGCTCTAGGCAGCAGAACTCAAGGTTTTGTCTTGAGGTTGTGGGCTCTAGGCAGCAGAACTCAAGGTGTTGTCTAGAGGTTGTGGCCTCTAGGCAGCAGAACTCAAGGTTTTGTCTAGAGGTTGTGGGCTCTAGGCAGCAGAACTCAAGGTGTTGTCTAGAGGTTGTGGGCTCTAGGTAGCAGAACTCAAGGTTTTGTCTAGAGGTTGTGGGCTCTAGGCCGCAGAACTCAAGGTTTTGTCTAGAGGTTGTGGGCTCTAGGCAGCAGAACTCAAGGTTTTGTCTAGAGGTTGTGGGCTCTAGGCAGCAGAACTCAAGGTTTTGTCTTGAGGTTGTGGGCTCTAGGCAGCAGAACTCAAGGTTTTGTCTAGAGGTTGTGGGCTCTAGGCTGCAGAACTCAAGGTTTTGTCTAGAGGTTGTGGGCTCTAGGTAGCAGAACTCAAGGTTTTGTCTAGAGGTTGTGGGCTCTAGGCCGCAGAACTCAAGGTTTTGTCTAGAGGTTGTGGGCTCTAGGCAGCAGAACTCAAGGTTTTGTCTAGAGGTTGTGGGCTCTAGGCAGCAGAACTCAAGGTTTTGTCTTGAGGTTGTGGGCTCTAGGTAGCAGAACTCAAGGTTTTGTCTTGAGGTTGTGGGCTCTAGGCAGCAGAACTCAAGGTTTTGTCTAGAGGTTGTGGGCTCTAGGCAGCAGAACTCAAGGTGTTGTCTAGAGGTTGTGGCGTCTAGGTAGCAGAACTCAAGGTGTTGTCTAGAGGTTGTGGGTTCTAGGCAGCAGAACTCAAGGTTTTGTCTAGAGGTTGTGGGCTCTAGGCAGCAGAACTCAAGGTGTTGTCTAGAGGTTGTGGGCTCTAGGCAGCAGAACTCAAGGTTTTGTCTAGAGGTTGTGGGCTCTAGGCAGCAGAACTCAAGGTTTTGTCTTGTGGTTGTGGGCTCTAGGCAGCAGAACTCAAGGTTTTGTCTAGAGGTTGTGGGCTCTAGGTAGCAGAACTCAAGGTTTTGTCTTGTGGTTGTGGGCTCTAGGCCGCAGAACTCAAGGTTTTGTCTAGAGGTTGTGGGCTCTAGGCAGCAGAACTCAAGGTTTTGTCTTGTGGTTGTGGGCTCTAGGCCGCAGAACTCAAGGTTTTGTCTAGAGGTTGTGGGCTCTAGGTAGCAGAACTCAAGGTTTTGTCTAGAGGTTGTGGGCTCTAGGCAGCAGAACTCAAGGTTTTGTCTAGAGGTTGTGGGCTCTAGGTAGCAGAACTCAAGGTTTTGTCTAGAGGTTGTGGGCTCTAGGCAGCAGAACTCAAGGTTTTGTCTTGTGGTTGTGGGCTCTAGGCAGCAGAACTCAAGGTTTTGTCTTGAGGTTGTGGGCTCTAGGCAGCAGAACTCAAGGTGTTGTCTAGAGGTTGTGGCCTCTAGGCAGCAGAACTCAAGGTTTTGTCTAGAGGTTGTGGGCTCTAGGCAGCAGAACTCAAGGTGTTGTCTAGAGGTTGTGGGCTCTAGGTAGCAGAACTCAAGGTTTTGTCTAGAGGTTGTGGGCTCTAGGCCGCAGAACTCAAGGTTTTGTCTAGAGGTTGTGGGCTCTAGGCAGCAGAACTCAAGGTTTTGTCTTGAGGTTGTGGGCTCTAGGCAGCAGAACTCAAGGTTTTGTCTAGAGGTTGTGGGCTCTAGGCCGCAGAACTCAAGGTTTTGTCTAGAGGTTGTGGGCTCTAGGTAGCAGAACTCAAGGTTTTGTCTAGAGGTTGTGGGCTCTAGGCCGCAGAACTCAAGGTTTTGTCTAGAGGTTGTGGGCTCTAGGCAGCAGAACTCAAGGTTTTGTCTAGAGGTTGTGGGCTCTAGGCAGCAGAACTCAAGGTTTTGTCTTGAGGTTGTGGGCTCTAGGCAGCAGAACTCAAGGTTTTGTCTTGAGGTTGTGGGCTCTAGGCAGCAGAACTCAAGGTTTTGTCTTGAGGTTGTGGGCTCTAGGTAGCAGAACTCAAGGTTTTGTCTTGAGGTTGTGGGCTCTAGGCAGCAGAACTCAAGGTTTTGTCTAGAGGTTGTGGGCTCTAGGCAGCAGAACTCAAGGTGTTGTCTAGAGGTTGTGGCCTCTAGGTAGCAGAACTCAAGGTGTTGTCTAGAGGTTGTGGGCTCTAGGCAGCAGAACTCAAGGTTTTGTCTAGAGGTTGTGGGCTCTAGGCAGCAGAACTCAAGGTGTTGTCTAGAGGTTGTGGGCTCTAGGCAGCAGAACTCAAGGTTTTGTCTAGAGGTTGTGGGCTCTAGGCAGCAGAACTCAAGGTTTTGTCTTGTGGTTGTGGGCTCTAGGCAGCAGAACTCAAGGTTTTGTCTAGAGGTTGTGGGCTCTAGGTAGCAGAACTCAAGGTTTTGTCTTGTGGTTGTGGGCTCTAGGCCGCAGAACTCAAGGTTTTGTCTAGAGGTTGTGGGCTCTAGGCAGCAGAACTCAAGGTTTTGTCTTGTGGTTGTGGGCTCTAGGCCGCAGAACTCAAGGTTTTGTCTAGAGGTTGTGGGCTCTAGGTAGCAGAACTCAAGGTTTTGTCTAGAGGTTGTGGGCTCTAGGCAGCAGAACTCAAGGTTTTGTCTTGTGGTTGTGGGCTCTAGGTAGCAGAACTCAAGGTTTTGTCTTGTGGTTGTGGGCTCTAGGCAGCAGAACTCAAGGTGTTGTCTAGAGGTTGTGGCCTCTAGGTAGCAGAACTCAAGGTGTTGTCTAGAGGTTGTGGGCTCTAGGCAGCAGAACTCAAGGTTTTGTCTAGAGGTTGTGGGCTCTAGGCAGCAGAACTCAAGGTGTTGTCTAGAGGTTGTGGGCTCTAGGCAGCAGAACTCAAGGTTTTGTCTAGAGGTTGTGGGCTCTAGGCAGCAGAACTCAAGGTTTTGTCTTGTGGTTGTGGGCTCTAGGCAGCAGAACTCAAGGTTTTGTCTAGAGGTTGTGGGCTCTAGGTAGCAGAACTCAAGGTTTTGTCTTGTGGTTGTGGGCTCTAGGCCGCAGAACTCAAGGTTTTGTCTAGAGGTTGTGGGCTCTAGGCAGCAGAACTCAAGGTTTTGTCTTGTGGTTGTGGGCTCTAGGCCGCAGAACTCAAGGTTTTGTCTAGAGGTTGTGGGCTCTAGGTAGCAGAACTCAAGGTTTTGTCTAGAGGTTGTGGGCTCTAGGCAGCAGAACTCAAGGTTTTGTCTTGTGGTTGTGGGCTCTAGGTAGCAGAACTCAAGGTTTTGTCTTGTGGTTGTGGGCTCTAGGCAGCAGAAATTGCTAAATCTGCTGATGTTCACATTGATTTTAAAAAAATCTGTATCAATGACTGCAGGTGATTATAAAATGGACGTCCCAAATATATTCTGGACAGTCATTTACTACAGTTAGCTATCACTCATAATTTCACCCAATACTACTAATTTATGATGATCCAAAACATGACATGCTGTCTCCTACACTATCTTCCTTAGAGACACAACATAACAACATGCTGTCTCCTACACTATCTTCCTTAGAGACACAACATAACAACATGATGTCTCCTACACTATCTTCCTTAGAGACATAACAACATGCTGTCTCCTACACTATCTTCCTTAGAGACACAACATAACAACATGATGTCTCCTACACTATCTTCC
>NC_052310.1:84363909-84368909 GCF_016432855.1 Salvelinus namaycush
AGGAGAGGAGAGGAGAAGGAGAGGAGAAGGAGAGGAGAGGAGAGGAGAGGAGAGGAGAGGAGAGGAGAGGAGAGGAGAGGAGAGGAGAGGAGAGGAGAGGAGAGGAGAGGAGAGGAGAGGAGAGGAGAGGAGAGGAGAGGAGAGGAGAGGAGAGGAGAGGAGAAGGAGAGGCATGATGGCTGAGCAAGGCAAGAAGTAAAATAGTTGATTCCCAAATTGACAAGCCAATCTTTTAACAAATGTGTTTCTACATGCGAGAGGGAAACGTGAGGCCTTGTTGGTAGCAGGCTGTTTTCTATTCTCCTTTATTGTCTGACAGACAAACAGAGCGCTGATTAAAAGGAGACTTGTTAGGATTTTATCCTGAAGACGCCTCGTCCTTAACAAGCGAGTGAAGAAAACACTGTCATTAACATTTGCAGGTGTGTTGCAGGTGTCACTCAAGATGTGGCGTAGTCGGTTGGAAATAAAGGACATTTAACTTGAATGCTGTCAGAATGGAGGGACGACGTTGAAAGAGAGGGGGGGGGGGGGGGGTGGGGGGGGGACGTTGGCTGGATATGACAGATTTTAATATGCTTGGATGGTGGATATTGTTTATGTCACACCAGAACAGGGAGCTTCAACGCTTTCAAAATGTTCTTGTAAAAAAAAAAAAGCCACAAAGACCAATGTCATAGCTTCTTCTTCTGAATGATCATGTTTAATAACAATGCATCATTGTCTATATGATAGGTGTTGAGTGAAAACTAAAGTGATGGGTACCGTGTGGCTATTATGAGGGATTCTCTATCTCTCTGTCAAGCACAACGTAGGTCACACTAACAACATTCAACAAGGTCCCACAGTTAACACATGCATTCTATGGATCCCAGGAAAAAGATTTACTGACTGGACTATCCTGGCTAGCTTTACTGACTGGACTATCCTGGCTAGCTTTACTGACTGGACTATCCTGGCTAGCTTTACTGACTGGACTATCCTGGCTAGCTTTAGTGAGTGGACTATCCTGGCTAGCTTTACTGACTGGACTATCCTGGCTAGTTTTACTGACTGGACTATCCTGGCTAGCTTTAGTGAGTGGACTATCCTGGCTAGCTTTATTGAGTGGACTATCCTGGCTAGCTTTATTGAGTGGACTATCCTGGCTAGCTTTAGTGAGTGGACTATCCTGGCTAGCTTTAGTGAGTGGACTATCCTGGCTAGATTTACTGACTGGACTATCCTGGCTAGATTTACTGACTGGACTATCCTGGCAACCTTTACTGACTGGACTATCCTGGCTAGATTTACTGAGTGGACTATCCTGGCTAGTTTTACTGACTGGACTATCCTGGCTAGCTTTACTGACTGGACTATCCTGGCTAGCTTTACTGAGTGGACTATCCTGGCTAGCTTTACTGACTGGACTATCCTGGCTAGCTTTACTGACTGGACTATCCTGGCTAGATTTACTGACTGGACTATCCTGGCAACCTTTACTGACTGGACTATCCTGGCTAGCTTTAGTGAGTGGACTATCCTGGCTAGCTTTACTGACTGGACCATCCTGTTCCTTTGTAGCTCAGTTGGTAGCGCATAGTGCTTGTAACACCAGGGTAGTGGGTTTGATTCCCGGGACCACACACATGTAAAATGCATGCATGTATGACTGTAATTTGCTAAACGGCACATACTATAAATCAAATGAATGAGTGACAGGAGCAGATTTGCTACTAAGAGTTGTACTACTGGTTGGGCTTTCTCCCTCTTCTCTCCACATTACTTTGAGTGACTCCTCCCTGGCCCTGGCTAAGTCTGGTCTCTTTTTCAACAGGCTGGTCCAGACTGACTGACAGCTCTCTGTCCCCTCTCCTCACACCTCCTGGAGCCCTCCTGCCCCCCCTTCCTGCCCTCTGTAACAGCAGTCAGCTCCCCTGGCCCCTGTCAAGGAGCTGGGGCCCTCCCTCTCTTTCCCCCTCCCTCCCTCCCTCCCTCCCTCCCTCCCTCCCTCTCTTTCCCCCTCCCCCCTCCCTCCCTCTCTTTCCCCCTCCAACCCTCCCTCCCTCTCTCCCTCTCTCTTTCCATCCCTCCCTCTCTTTCCCCCTCCCTCCCTCCCTCTAATCCCCCTTCCCTCTCCCTCCCTCTCTGCCTCTCTTTCCCCTCCCCTCTTTAGCACCGTGCAGGCCGCCACCCTGTGTGATGTGTCTACTAATGATAGATTGCCCTGCCCCCTACTTCACTCTCCCCTGCCCCCTCAATTCGCTACCTCTCAACCTGGAGAGGGATCACTGGCAGGGGGGTCGGTGAACCTCCAACCCCTCCTCTTCACCTCCCGTCACCTCAACAATGTCATGTCTTAGCTTCCTCCTTCACTCCAAAACAAAACATTCAGTGTGTGGTGTTCCCCCCCCTTGTCTCTCCTGTGACAGAGAGAGAGTGAGTCAGACAACTGGGGCATCCCTCATGCTTTGACTCATATAATAGTATATAGATAACACCTTTTTCCAACTTTACCACAACAGAAAAGGGGGTTTGCTGTTTAAACAATATATATCACAACAGACAACATTGACTGATTAAATCAATTCACTGTGCACACCAATACACACACACACACACACACACACACCTCCAAACACACACACACACACACACACACACATACACATACTTTCACACCTCCAAACACACAAAACACCCCCTTCCTCTGTCATCCATGTTCCTTGTGTACATTGCTTAATACTCAACAACGAGATCCTTCCTTTAATAGAAGCCAGCTAGAGGAATTGGTTTTGGTGGGTCTGTGTGTGGCGCCGAGGCGGTGATATCCGGAGCTCTATCAGTGCAGAGTGGATGGAGAGGCTGTGGACCATTCATCCCCCCTCTCTCCTTTTTCAATTTCACTCTGTCCCGGTGAGCCAACGGCGCTCTGATGCGTTTCACTCTTGACTGGATACGGTGAGATTGCTAATCAGGATTACTCGATTCAGTCAACACTGATTTCAATAAAAAAAATAAAAAGACAAGAAAAATTATCATAAATATAGAGAGGGAGGGAGAGAGCGATAGGGAGGGAGGGAGGGAGCTGGAAGGCTGGCCGGCTGGCCGGCTGGTAGCTGTGCTGTGGTGTGGTGTTGGCAGGTGATTAAAATCTTCTACAATGGGAATCTGTCTGATTCACTGTGGTCAGATAGAGGAGCTATCTGAACAACCAATCATTGCGCGGAGAGCCTGACCTCTTCAAAATTAGCATTTGATATGGTCGTTTCACAGGAGCCAAGCAAAGTATGAGGTGGCTAATACTCATTTGCAGTGTGTGTAAAAAAAAAAATGGCATGGGTCAGGGAGGCGGGGGAAGGTTTCAATGAGGAGATAGCTGCTTAGCCTACTGTGTTATATTGTCCTCTGCGCTAACGCTACATGCTAACGCGCTACTGTGTCACCCCTGTCTGAGCTAACGCTAACACGCTAGGCTAACACGCTAATGTGTTACCCCTGTCTGAGCTAAGGCTAACACGCTAGGCTAACACGCTACTGTGTTACCCCTGCCTGCGCTGAAGCTACATGCTAACACTCTACTGTGTAACCCCTGCCTGCGCTAACACTAACAAGCTAGGCTAACACGTTAGCCGCTAATGGAGTTAACCTAGCTTGGTAGGTTAAGGTAACCTCGTGCTGTGTTGGGATGAAGGAGGTAATCATTTCCGTAGGGAAACAAATTACTGGGGGTTACAATTACACTTTCTATACTTTCAGACGTGAAAACATGTTTAGTTAGAGAGGCTGGCAGGCTGTTAGTGAGCACTAGGCCGGTTTCCTAGCAGCAATACTTTAGCTGTTTACTTACAGTACTTAGCATACTACAGCAAAGAGCTGATGCAACACAGTGAAATCTCTATCAGCATAAACAAGTCCAAGTGACAAAACAGTTTAAAGGTGTGTGTTAAAAATAAACATTCCTAAAGGTGTTTATTTAAAGGAACTGTATACATATATACAGGCTAAGAGAACTGGTTGTATGGTTAGGACTAGTGGCCCCATGCAGACAGCAACACTACCAGGTCTGTTAGTAGGGTAGTAGTAGTAATACCACTACCAGGTCTGTTAGTAGGGTAGTAGTAGTAACACTACCAGGTCTGTTAGTAGGGTAGTAATAATAACACTACCAGGTCTGTTAGTAGGGTAGTAGTAGTAGTAACACTACCAGGTCTGTTAGTAGGGTAGTAGTAGTAGTAACACTACCAGGTCTGTTAGTAGGGTAGTAGTAGTAGTAACACTACCAGGTCTGTTAGTAGGGTAGTAGTAGTAGTAACACTACCAGGTCTGTTAGTAGGGTAGTAGTAGTAGTAACACTACCAGGTCTGTTAGTAGGGTAGTAGTAGTAGTAACACTACCAGGTCTGTTAGTAGGGTAGTAATAATAACACTACCAGGTCTGTTAGTAGGGTAGTAGTAGTAGTAATAACACTACCAGGTCTGTTAGTAGGGTAGTAGTAGTAGTAACACTACCAGGTCTGTTAGTAGGGTAGTAGTAGTAGTAACACTACCAGGTCTGTTAGTAGTGTAGTAGTAGTAGTAACACTACCAGGTCTGTTAGTAGGGTAGTAGTAGTAGTAACACTACCAGGTCTGTTAGTAGGGTAGTAATAGTAGTAACACTACCAGGTCTGTTAGTAGGGTAGTAGTAGTAATAACACTACCAGGTCTGTTAGTAGGGTAGTAGTAGTAATAACACTACCAGGTCTGTTAGTAGGGTAGTAGTAGTAGTAACACTACCAGGTCTGTTAGTAGGGTAGTAGTAGTAGTAACACTACCAGGTCTGTTAGTAGGGTAGTAGTAGTAATAACACTACCAGGTCTGTTAGTAGGGTAGTAGTAGTAACACTACCAGGTCTGTTAGTAGGGTAGTAGTAGTAGTAACACTACCAGGTCTGTTAGTAGGGTAGTAGTAGTAGTAACACTACCAGGTCTGTTAGTAGGGTAGTAGTAGTAATAACACTACCAGGTCTGTTAGTAGGGTA
>NC_052310.1:84373909-84381409 GCF_016432855.1 Salvelinus namaycush
TTTTTTCTAGGGCGTTTTGGGAGTGATTGCTCTCTCTCTCTCTCTCTAGACCCAAGATAAGAAGGAGAATGTCTGGGTGTTAAGGGAAAGCTGTGGTTTAAAGCCTTCCATATAAAAGTCCAGTATAACTGTTAGACTCCCAGACACAAATTCAGATCCATTAAGAAATAGACTGAGAGAAAAGGGCCGTTTTTATCACAGTGTCTCATTTCTGATTATTAACAGCGAGAGATGTGCTATATCAGTAGCTCATCTTAGCCATCCACATTTTACCTGACACCCTCTTGACACGGGATCACAGGAATTAGGCTAGCAGTGAATTGGTTATCCCAGGACCTGACAGATCCAGTATTATCTACTCCACACACACACACAAAATAGAGAGAGGAAAGATATTATAATGTTTAAGAAATAGAAATGGTTGTGTCTAGTATTTGAACTTCTCTGTCCTCTCTGTCTTTGAGGTGTAAAATAATCCCTACAGTACGTAGTGTTTAGCAGCAGCACAGCGCTTGTCTTTGATGTGATGACTTCTCTTCAAAAGGGAGAGATTCCTTTCATTTTTTTTTTCTGAAGAGCCCTTGAAAAGAAAGCGGCCTTCCCGACCTCTCGTCTGATATAATAAGATAACAGAGAGGGGGGGTCGGGGGGGGGGTCTTAAAACGAGCCCACAGTCTCCTTTCCTCCTCCTTCCAATAATCATCATGTGAGGAGATCATTTGAGAAGCAAAGCGGATTGGCTGAGATCTAATCATTCAGATTATATAGTGTTGTGTGTGACTGGTCCGAAGCATTTAATAAAATACAGCTCATCCATGATGCATTGTGGGTGATTGATCAGAGAGGCTATCCGTCTATAAACAGCCATGGTGGTTTTATCTTCGGGCCTCTGGCCTCAGACCCTCTATCTCTCTCTCTCTCTCTCTCTCTCATCTATGATGATGATAAATTAACATTAGATAGAACCCTAATGAGTTTACTAAACATTTGGGATGTGAGCTAATAATCTGTCTGGCTGAGTGAGGAAGTAGCAGGGAGAGGGAGAATGAGCAATCCCCCCAGCTCCTCCTTATCTTCCCCCGACTTGACAGTTAAACTACGCTCCCAATCTGCAGTCAATGCATCATCCTGGAGACCTCGTTGTCACATTGTTCACTAGGAGATCATTAGTGAGAGCAACTGACATCACAAACAACCATGTACGCGTCTCAAATAGCACCCTATAAATAGCACCCTATTTGAGACGCATATAAATGGGTCCTGATCAAAATGTAGTGTACTAAGTAGAGACTAGGGAGCCATTTAGGATGCAGTTTTAGTCTTGATGCATTCAGGCACTAACAAACAATGTTATTTGATAAGAGGCTGTAGGTTTTTTCTTAGCTGTGTGAATTACACTTTTTGGGGGGGGGGGGGGGGGGTTAGATCGACAACATCATTTCTAATTTACTGGGATATAGTACTGTAATGTTGTAATTTACTGGGATATAGTACTGTAATGTTGTAATTTACTGGGATATAGTACTGTAATGTTGTAATTTACTGGGATATAGTACTGTCATGTTGTAATTTACTGGGATATAGTACTGTAATGTTGTAATTTACTGGGATATAGTACTGTAATGTTGTAATTTACTGGGATATTGTACTGTAATGTTGTAATTTACTGGGATATAGTACTGTAATGTTGTAATTTACTGGGATATAGTACTGCAATGTTGTAATTTACTGGGATATAGTACTGTAATGTTGTAATTTACTGGGATATAGTACTGTAATGTTGTAATTTACTGGGATATAGTACTGTAATGTTGTAATTTACTGGGATATAGTACTGTAATGTTGTAATTTACTGGGATATAGGACTGTAATGTTGTAATTTACTGGGATATAGTACTGTAATGTTGTAATTTACTGGGATATAGTACTGTCATGTTGTAATTTACTGGGATATAGTACTGTAATGTTGTAATTTACTGGGATATAGTACTGTAATGTTGTAATTTACTGGGATATAGTACTGTCATGTTGTAATTTACTGGGATATAGTACTGTAATGTTGTAATTTACTGGGATATAGTACTGTAATGTTATAATTTACTGGGATATAATACTGTAATGTTGTCATTTACTGGGATATTGTACTGTAATGTTGTAATTTACTGGGATATAGTACTGTAATGTTGTAATTTACTGGGATATAGTACTGTAATGTTGTAATTTACTGGGATATAGTACTGTAATGTTGTAATTTACTGGGATATAGTACTGTAATGTTGTAATTTATTGGGATATAGTACTGTAATGTTGTAATTTACTGGGATATAGTACTGTAATGTTGTAATTTACTGGGATATAGTACTGTCATGTTGTAATTTACTGGGATATAGTACTGTCATGTTGTAATTTACTGGGATATAGTACTGTAATGTTGTAATTTACTGGGATATAGTACTGTCATGTTGTAATTTACTGGGATATAGTACTGTCATGTTGTAATTTACTGGGATATAGTACTGTCATGTTGTAATTTACTGGGATATAGTACTGTAATGTTGTAATTTACTGGGATATAGTACTGTAATGTTGTAATTTACTGGGATATAGTACTGTCATGTTGTAATTTACTGGGATATAGTACTGTAATGTTGTAATTTACTGGGATATAGTACTGTCATGTTGTAATTTACTGGGATATAGTACTGTAATGTTGTAATTTACTGGGATATAGTACTGTAATGTTGTAATTTACTGGGATATAGTACTGTCATGTTGTAATTTACTGGGATATAGTACTGTAATGTTGTAATTTACTGGGATATAGTACTGTAATGTTGTAATTTACTGGGATATAGTACTGTAATGTTGTAATTTACTGGGATATAGTACTGTAATGTTATAATTTACTGGGATATAGTACTGTAATGTTGTAATTTACTGGGATATAGTACTGTAATGTTGTAATTTACTGGGATATAGTACTGTAATGTTGTAATTTACTGGGATATAGTACTGTAATGTTGTAATTTACTGGGATATAGTACTGTAATGTTGTCATTTACTGGGATATAGTACAGTAATGTTGTAATATACTGGGATATAGTACTGTAATGTTGTAATTTACTGGGATATAGTACTGTAATGTTGTCATTTACTGGGATATAGTACTGTAATGTTGTAATTTACTGGGATATAGTACTGTAATGTTGTCATTTACTGGGATATAGTACTGTAATGTTGTCATTTACTGGGATATAGTACTGTAATGTTGTAATTTACTGGGATATAGTACTGTAATGTTGTAATTTACTGGGATATAGTACTGTAATGTTGTAATTTACTGGGATATAGTACTGTAATGTTGTCATTTACTGGGATATAGTACTGTAATGTTGTAATTTACTGGGATATAGTACTGTAATGTTGTAATTTACTGGGATATTGTACTGTAATGTTGTAATTTACTGGGATATAGTACTGTAATGTTGAAATGTTTTTACCAAGCTCTCTCTGCGTCTCACAGTTCAAAGTATACAAAGCTTTGTAAGTCATTTGACCTCTAAATCTGGCTATAACACAGGTACTAAAATGCAATCATTATTTTTGTGGTAATATTTATATATATATATATTTTTTTTTTTAAATGAACAACATAAATCAGTTCAATATATTTAATTATTTACCTTGCCTTGGATTTTTTTGTACCTACAAGTAATTATGCATTAAGATGACAATGTCTTTAGAGTATAAACACATCTGAGAGAAATCAAACATTTCCAGTATCTAATGAAACATTATCAACTTTCCCTGACCGGCAAGCGTCCACTACATCAACCTCACAACCCATAGTTAAAACACTGTCAATGAGGAAGGGCTTCAAGCCTAATAAATAGGAACTAGTGTGTGTTGGACTGGACTGGAAGGGAAAGGAGTAGGGTTCTGGACTTAATAATGGCTGGGAAATAACGATAATGAGGTCTTGGGAAACATGAGCACTGGTTCACTTATAATGACAAATAGCCCTGAGCTGGAGAGAGAGTGGATTTCAGTCTGTGGCTTGGCTGAACCCACTATTGCACCACTTGCTATTGAGCTTTTCTTCATGTGAAGTGAAATTCATATATTTCTCTCTCTCTCTGTCTCTCGCTCTCTCTCTCTCTCTCTCTCTCTCTCTCGCTCTCCCTCGCCCCCTCCCCCTCTCCCTCTCTCCCTCTCCCCCCCCCCCCTCCCTCTATCCCTCCCCCTCCCCCTCTCTCTCCAATGTTATGTCAGTCTTGGTTTTACTTCAGGGTTATTCATCATTGCATCATCGGTCACTACAGGGCAATCCTACGAAATACCAAGCAGTCCTGTTTTCAACGCTGAGAACGTTATTTTATACCCACCGACTTTCTACGGCCTCTTTCTCAACAAAAGGGAGAAAGGGGATCCACCAAATGTCAGAAGTTCTTTTGATCCAAAGACACAAAACATATGATAGAGAAGAACAGAGAGAGGAGCACCTAATGATGATCCTCTGACAGAGGCTACGTCCCAAACAGCACCCTGTTCCCTATATACGGGGCACTACGTTGAACCAGGGTCCATAAGGAAGCAGACCAGGCTATATTTAGAGATAAGGTGTCAGCTTTAATAAATTATACTTATTTGCTGGTGTTTCTGAAGGTTTCGCTGTGGATCCACCCTCTCTCCCCCTGTCCTCCGCTGCCTCCCAGGGGCCCTGTGGCCAAGGACCACTGACTCGCCTCTCCTCTCTTCCTGAGGCTGTGTCCCAAATGGCTTCGTATTCCCTATAGAGTGCACTTATTTTGATCAAAAGAGCCAGAGAACCATTTGGACCCCTGGTTAAAAGTAGTGCACTATATAGGGAATAGGGTAGTGTTTGGAACAGAGCCACCCTGAGGTAACTGATGTCTGCTAGCTGCCCAATGTCCAGATCGCTGTCCTGTGACCTCAAATTGGCGGGACCAGCACCATATCCAATCCAATCCACACACTGTTTCCTAACCTAATCTCTCCTGTGTCACACAACAAATTGCCACATTCAGACAATGGGAATGGATGGAGATGTATGGGGGGTTGGGGGAGAGGGGAGAGAAGGGAGACAGGGGGAGAGAGGGGAGAAGGGGACAAGGGGAGAGGGGGAGAAGGGAGACAGGGGGAGAATGGAGACGGGGAGAGCGTAGAGAAGGGAGACAGGGGGAGAGTGGGGAGAGGGGAGAGAAGGGGGAGAGGGGAGAGAAGGGAGACAGGGGGAGAGGGGAGAGAAGGGAGACAGGGGGAGAGAAGGGAGACAAGGGGTCCAGGAGTGACAGGAGGGGTACCTCAGTAACCAGAGAAACCCTAAGCAGCACATTGATCTGATTTACAAACCTTCTCTAATGGGAAACAAATACTGTGGCTGTGAAAGTGCCCGTAAGAAAACGACAAAACCAACCTCCCATTGGCCTGACTCTGCCAGACTGGAATACCACCAACACAGGCTGGAGGCATCCCAAATGGAACCCTACAGCCTTATATACTGTAGCACACTGCTTTAGACCAGGGCCCAAAAGTAGTGCACTATGTAGGGAATAGGGTGGCATTAAGGATGCAGACACACAGCCCCGAAGCAGGAAGTGGAGAGCTGTCTAACAGGCTCACTAGCACGCCGGCGTGGCTAAAGCCCGACAAATGTTTTCTTTCTTTATTACAGGATTGATGAAGCACCAAAACGGAGGAGAATTTGGGGGGAAACGGTTTAGAGGACGTAAACCCCCGTTAAAAAAACAGATCCTTCCTTAAAATAAGAAGAAAAGCAGGAATCAGTGATAAAAGTCACATGACCAATTATTCCTTTCTACCAAAGTAAAACAAAGACCTGGCCTCAACGGATCTGATAGGACATGAAGGACTGCTAAAGCTTTTTGGGACCTATCCAACGGGCACCTCCTGCCGCTGGAATCCAAACATCTGACTCAAGGATACTGTCATGAAACCTGGAATTGTATTCCAGAAAAAAAGTTGTACGAAATAAATCTCAACTGATTCAATTTGCCTGGTTGTTATTCACAAAGACATGTCCAGCGCCTGCCTATTGTGTAACAGCCCTCTCTCGCCAACTGTCTGTGTCTGTTTTAAAGAAGCGTGTGTGTCTGTGTGTGTGTGTGTGCGCTTGTGTGTGCGTGTGCGTGAGTGTGCGGGTGTGTCTGTGTCAGTTTTAAAGTAGCGTGTGTGTGTGTGTGTGTGTGTGTGTGTGTGTGTGTGTGTGTGTGTGTGTGTGTGTGTGTGTGTGTGTGTGTGTGTGTGTGTGTGTGTGTGTGTGTGTGTGTGTGTGGCGCGGTTGTGTGTATGTGTGGCGCGTTTGTGTGCGTGCGTGTGTGTGTGTGTGTGTGTGTGCGTGCGTGAGTGCCTGTGTGTGCGTGCGCGTGCGTGTGTGTGTGCGTACATGCGGGTGTGTGCGTGCGCGTGCGTGCGTGTGTGGGTGCGTACATGCGGGTGTGTGCGTGCGCGTGCATGCGTGTGTGTGTGCGTACATGCGGGTGTGTCTGGGTCCTAACCACCGTCTGTACGGTGGAGGTTCCAACACTGTGTTGACAGTAAGCACACAGAGCTCCAGCAGGGCTATTCACACTGATCAACAAAAGGGGAGTGTCCCCCTTTGTGCGGCACAATCAAATAGAGGCCCTTTTAGAACGCATATGTCCCACTCTGAACAGCCTGGTCTGATGCTAACTAGCAGGAGCTGAACAGACTGGTCTGATGCTAACTAGCAGGAGCTGAACAGACTGGTCTGATGCTAACTAGCAGGAGCTGAACAGACTGGTCTGATGATAACTAACTGGAGCTGAACAGACTGGTCTGATGCTAACTAGCAGGAGCTGAACAGACTGGTCTGATGCTAACTAGCTGGAGCTGAACAGCCTGGTCTGATGCTAACTAGCAGGAGCTGAACAGACTGGTCTGATGCTAACTAACTGGAGCTGAACAGACTGGTCTGATGCTAACTAGCAGGAGCTGAACAGACTGGTCTGATGCTAACTAGCAGGAGCTGAACAGACTGGTCTGATGATAACTAGCAGGAGCTGAACAGACTGGTCTGATGCTAACTAGATGGAGCTGAACAGACTGGTCTGATGCTAACTAGATGGAGCTGAACAGCCTGGTCTGATGCTAACTAACTGGAGCTGAACAGACTGGTCTGATGCTAACTAGCAGGAGCTGAACAGACTGGTCTGATGCTAACTAGCTGGAGCTGAACAGCCTGGTCTGATGCTAACTAGCAGGAGCTGAACAGACTGGTCTGATGCTAACTAACTGGAGCTGAACAGACTGGTCTGATGCTAACTAGCAGGAGCTGAACAGACTGGTCTGATGATAACTAGCTGGAGCTGAACAGCCTGGTCTGATGCTAACTAACTGGAGCTGAACAGACTGGTCTGATGCTAACTAGCAGGAGCAGAACAGACTGGTCTGATGCTAACTAACTGGAGCTGAACAGACTGGTCTGATGCTAACTAG
>NC_052310.1:84386409-84388909 GCF_016432855.1 Salvelinus namaycush
TGAGGTGTTGGTTTGTTATATATGTGTATATATGGTTGAAGTGTTGGTTTGTTATATATGTGTATATATGTTGGAAGTGTTGGTTTGTTATATATGTGTATATATGTTGGAAGTGTTGGTTTGTTATATATGTGTATATATGGTTGAAGTGTTGGTTTGTTATATATGTGTATATATGGTTGAAGTGTTGGTTTGTTATATATGTGTATATATGTTGGAAGTGTTGGTTTGTTATATATGTGTATATATGTTGGAAGTGTTGGTTTGTTATATATGTGTATATATGGTTGAAGTGTTGGTTTGTTATATATGTGTATATATGTTGGAAGTGTTGGTTTGTTATATATGTGTATATATGTTGGAAGTGTTGGTTTGTTATATATGTGTATATATGTTGGAAGTGTTGGTTTGTTATATATGTGTATATATGGTTGAAGTGTTGGTTTGTTATATATGTGTATATATGTTGGAAGTGTTGGTTTGTTATATATGTGTATATATGGTTGAAGTGTTGGTTTGTTATATATGTGTATATATGTTGGAAGTGTTGGTTTGTTATATATGTGTATATATGTTGGAAGTGTTGGTTTGTTATATATGTGTATATATGTTGAAGTGTTGGTTTGTTATATATGTGTATATATGGTTGAAGTGTTGGTTTGTTATATATGTGAAGTGTGCACACAGACAACGATCCGTTTTAGAGATTATAACCACAATCAGACCTTGGTTACATTCAGCACACGGTTTGTATGTGACATTCTTTAAGGCAATTAATCAAAGACAACCAACCAAATGACAAACAATAGTGCTGTGGTATCTATCTCTCTTTCCCATTGACAAGGCAGTAACCAGAAACATAGAGTATTTATATATCAAGGCGCCTCACTCCATTTTTGACAGCCCTCGCTTTCTCCCTCCCTCCCCTCCTCCCTTCCTCCTCCCTCCCTCTCTCACCTCAACCACCCCTCTCTTGCTTTTCTTTAAAACATACAAACCGTAAACCCTTTGGTTTCTGTGTACAAGGATCTCACAGTGTAGGTTAACACGCCAAAGGCAAAAATGAGACAGCTATATAATGGGAAGCCAAGCAAACAAATGAGAGAGAAGCAAAAACCAAGGCTGTGATTGGCAGTTCAAAAAGGCACCAACCACGGATACACACACCGCAAATAAGTGGCTGTCGGGATTATACGGTCGGCAAACACTAACAGATATGTTTGAATCACCCGCAGCCGTACAACTGTACGTACAATACAGGAAATAAAAGCCTGTTGTGGTTTCCTTTGTTATTTCAACCCTCCTCAATCTGTCTGGGACGTCTCCATCCGTAGATTTGACCATAAAAAAGCTTTGACCTGCTCTGAAGGAAAACAAGTAGAACTCTCTCTACCTTCCGCACTCCCCCTTTCTCTGTCTCCCCCTCTCTCTCTCCCTCTCTCTCCCTCCTTTCTCCTTCTCTCCCTCCCTCTCTCTGTCTATCCCTCTCTCTTCCCCGTTTCTCTCCCTCCCTCTCTCTGTGTCTCCCTCTCCCCCTCCCTCGCTCCTTCTTTCTCCCTCTCTTTCTCACTCTCTCTGTCTCTCCACCTCCCTCCCCCTCTCCCCCTCTCTCTCTCCCCCTATCTCTCTCTCCTCCCCTCTCTCTGTCTCTCCCCCTCCCTCCCCCTCTCTCCCTCTCTCTCTCCCCCCTTTCTCTCTCTCTCCTCCCCTTTCTCTGTCTCTCCCTCTCCCCCTCCCTCTCCCCCTCTCTCCCAGAGGTTGCTGACTGGCTCATAGATACCCCCCTTTAGATGTTCTGACCTGTGTACTGTGTCTGTAGGAACACAGCAGCTGTAGTGTGTGGATGTTAGACTGCTGTAGTTCCTACAGACCGTCTCATTAATCTGAACTATACTGGCTGCTTGATAGCAACTCTGCCTGGGTTGTTAGGGCCAGAGGTACATTAGAGGACCGGGAAGACACAGTCATTTTCACACTGGATATACAGTAACATGAAATATACACTACTGAAAAGTCCCCTTAATATGGTAAAAGTGACATTTCACTTAGGGCATACAGCTATAATGTATTATTACTTGTTATAAGCATGTGTAAGTCCTTATAGTGCTTTATAGATTCATTTATAGTATATTACGTTTTCTTCTTTGGGTTTTTATGTAGGAGGAGGTGAGAAGTGCAATTAACCCTTAACACTCTGGTTTAATTAATTACCATGCAGGTGCCATGACAATATGTAATTAAATGAACTTAAAGGGATAGCCTAATCAAATGACAAAATGACATGTTGGTTTCCTTCCTATACCATCAATATATGCTTTGGTTTTTGTTTTCCTGGCCACTGTTTCAAACGCTAACTTTTCACATGCTAGCTAATGTGTAATTAATTTTTATTTGGGTGAACTATCACTTTAATAAATATGCCTTCATCATCACTTAGCTTTCCCATGTTGTATCCACCCCCCCCCCCCCCCCCCCTCTGTTTCCAAGCTGATATGCCATT
>NC_052310.1:84391409-84496101 GCF_016432855.1 Salvelinus namaycush
ATACCCAGGATGTTGGTTTACAGAGGCTGTCCTGTGTTCTGACTGATCAGAATACCCAGGATGTTGGTTTACTGAGGCGGTCCTGTGTTCTGACTGATCAGAATACCCAGGATGTTGGTTTACTGAGGCGGTCCTGTGTTCTGACTGATCAGAATACCCAGGATGTTGGTTTACTGAGGCTGTCCTGTGTTCTGACTGATCAGAATACCCAGGATGTTGGTTTACTGAGGCTGTCCTGTAGACCTACAGACTAGAGTAGAACATTCAAATAACTACAGCAAATATGTATCTTTAAGTCAATAACAAGTAGCTGTCTTGTACAGAATAGGAGTAGTAGTGTCTGACTTATTGTTCTAATAGTTTAAAGATGCACCGGGGTCAAATGACGAAATTCTGCAACAGCTGTTAAATCGGACCAACTTCTCTATTTTTTTCCTCCACAAAACCTAAAGCTGTAACAAAAGTCCAAAAGAAAATGGGATAAACAGATGTCTGGCTTGACTACAGGAAAATGGGACACATTTGGAATGATAAGTCTCCTAAACTCCAGTGAAAATGCCAGATCTGCCAGTTTGCCAGTTACTGTCCTGCATCATGCCAACTAGCAGTATGACTGCCCTGCCATGCCCTGCCATCTGGGAAAATGTTGCTGAGAGCGTTATCGATAATGGATCAGGAGACCGGACCGCTTAGCATACCCTAACAGTGCAAAACCCTCCCTCCTCTTTCTCTTTCTCTCTCTCTCTCTATCTAGCTCCCTCCCTCCTCTCTCTATATATATATATCTACCTCTCTCTCTCTCTATCTAGCTCCCTCCCTCCTCTCTCTCTATATATATATCTACCTCTCTCTCTCTCTATCTAGCTCCCTCCCTCCTCTCTCTCTCTATATATATCTACCTCTCTCTCTCTCTATCTAGCTCCCTCCCTCCTCTCTCTATATATATATATCTACCTCTCTCTCTCTCTATCTAGCTCCCTCCCTCCTCTCTCTCTATATATATATCTACCTCTCTCTCTCTCTCTATCTAGCTCCCTCCCTCCTCTCTCTCTATATATATATCTACCTCTCTCTCTCTCTATCTAGCTCCCTCCCTCCTCTCTCTATCTATCTATCTACCTACCTCTCGCTCTCTCTCTCTCTCTCTCTCTCTCTCTCTCTCTCTCTCTCTCTCTCTCTCTCTCTCTCTCTCTCTCTCTCTCTCTGTCTCTTTCTTTCTCTCTCTATAGAACTCTGCAGTTAGATGTTTTGATAGTAACGTAATCGGACTTCCCTTGTCAGCCTCAACATTCCGTCCTTTCAGTTTCACCCAGTTGGACACTCTGTCCATGTACATGCAATACCCAACATTTACAAGAAACCATTCGACACAGAACATAAGAAACATCAATAACAATAAAAACCTTTTTTTTTTAAAATTAAAATAAAAACGTTTCATACACGTTTAAATGTCCATAGCTACAGCAAGAAGACCCAAACATACAGAGACAAGAGCATAATGGATGGAGCTGTGTTCTCTCTTCTCCTCATCTCTTGTGATCTTTATATACAGTACATGAGCTCTGCAGTCACCGATGACTAGCGTTGCAGTGATTTCTGTCTGGATGGATGTACACAGGGCTATAAGATAAAACCATGGGCTCGGGGTAGTCCGTCTACAGACAATAGCAGAGCCTAATGACATCCATCTGCTTTAGTGATTCCACAGGACGGATCTACTCCCTCCTCTATGAAACCCACACCCCAGACCCATTCACACACATCACAATGAAAATGTGAAGCTTTTTAATCCGCTTGTTTGAACTTCCGTTACAGTATCCTCATGTTTTGCTTCTCTTGTCTCAGTCATGGGATTCCATCCACTCTCCCCCCCCCCCCCTCCTTCTCTGTCCAATGTTCCTATTGGACTTCTGTTACACTCACATTGTTGGGTGAGATTGAAGCACAAAGTGCGGAGACACTGGATCCCTTTTTAACTGTGTTTAAGTCACAATACAAAGTCAAGCAGTTTATGGGAAGAGCAACTAGCGCTCACTGTGTCAGAGACGCCCTGTTTAAAAGTGCTGGCCTGACTTTGAAGCCCCGAATACACAATATCACCGGCACGACAAGTGAAAAGACCTCATGTTTCCTCTGCCTTCCCAGGGATCATAGCAGGCAAGGGAGAGGGACAGGGAGGGGACCGGCTAAGCTACACGTTTCCACTGCTTCACACCATAACAAACCGGCTCGCTGTGAGACTTACAGAGCGCCGTCTCGAGGTTATGTGAGACACAGCGTTTTCTTCTTCTCTTTAACCTGTGATTGAATTACGGCTCAGATCTCATCTGTTGTGTAGCAGTTCTATGGATTATCTGGACTCAGTCTGCAACGTCGTCACTTCCCTCTCAGTCAGCGCCACAGACACAAGTTCAACATAGTTAAACAATACTAATAAAATACTAATAAGATACTAATAAAATACTAATAAGATACTAATAAAATAATAATAAAACACTAATAAAATACTAACAAAATACTTATAAAACAATAATAAAATACTAATAAAATACTAACAAAATACTAATAAAACAATAATAAAATAGTGATAAAATACTAATAAAATGAAGCAACAACATTGCAGAGTGATAACAGTGCTAAGCCCAGAACTAGTGAAATCTACCCTGTTAACATGTTATTATTAATACTGGACAGATGACATTACACACACACACACACACACACACACACACACACACACACGCACACGCACACACACACGCACACATCAAATCACACACGCTGTCATTCCGCCGTCAAATAATGATGTCCATTTCTCAACCAATAGGAGGCAATATAGAAACACGTGGAAACACGTGTATAGATTTGTACAACTGAAGTAGTTCTGAAAAGCATCATTTTCCCTCTACCTATTTCCACAAAAGAACATTCCATTAATAACATGTTATATGTTTCTAAGTAACAACAAAATAACCTAAACACATTTAGAGTCATAATACACACATACATAAATACATATACAGTCATAATACAATAATGTGTAAAAGCGTAAAATGAATGCATAAATCCCCAAAATGCAATCATACACGTGATTGTGAATCCATAAACATTCCTACATTCTGCCAGAGTTGCTCCAGTCCCAGAATGTGAGTCGTCTGTGAGCTCTATGTTCCACTGGTTGACACATAGACTCTCTCACTGACTGAGTGAAGGCAGCAACTGGCCGTCCATATTTGATTACTAATAAGAGAGATGTTCCCTGTGTCAGATGCCAAATACTCTCCGCTAAGCAAACAGCTATTCTAACAACTCAAACATTAGCATTGCTATCCACTGGTGGCCCATATCTCACCCTGGTTTAACTTATCGTCTTTCCTTCTCCTGGTTTCTCCATATCTCACCCTGGTTTAACTCATCGTCTTTCCTTCTCCTGGTTTCTCCATATCTCACCCTGGTTTAACTTATCGTCTTTCCTTCTCCTGGTTTCTCCATATCTCACCCTGGTTTAACTTATCGTCTTTCCATCTCCTGGTTTCTCCATATCTCACCCTGGTTTAACTCATAATTTTTTCCTTCTCCCAACATACTTGTTCACATCCAATGAACTACGACTGAGAAAACTGTGCTCAGCCCAGTAGCAGTAGCAATACATCTAACGTGATATCAAGCTCTCCTGGACAGTGGGCCCATTTAGGAAGGCAGCCAAGCACTCAGATTCACATAGAAATACAGTATAGCGGAATAAATGACAGAGTACTGAATAAAAACACTTGTTCGCAAATTAGGAGGCAGCCACTCAATGATACATGTCTGAATGTAAAGCCAGACGTACTCCGGGCGTAAACAACTGACTCCCTCACAGCAGGGCAGAGCACAGAGAGAGGAAAGGCCGAGGAAACTGTTTCCCCTGACAACTCGCTAGCAATTACCCAATCCCCACAGAGACTTCCAGGTTTCCAAGTCAACCCACCTGTGCAACAACGCAGGAGAACAACAAACACAGAGACAGAGAGAGAGAGACAGCACAATGCAGAGAGACAGAGAGAGAGACAGCACAATGCAGAGAGACAGAGAGAGCGACAGCACAATGCAGAGAGACAGAAGTTGGGCACCACAGAATCCCAAGAACGACTGCAACAACAGTCCCAGAATGACTACAACAACCATGACCATCACACTCCGCACATCCACACAGCACACGCCACACGACTACACCAGAAGAGAGAAAAGAAGTGTACCAAACAGCGGTCTTACCTGTCGATGATAACGGGGTCTGAAGGAGTCTCGTTCCTGTTGCCACAACTCTTCTTATCACAACACCGACTAGAGAGGAGGAAATGATGATGTTATCAAGTCAGGTTCACACAGGCAGAACAATTCTGATCTGTTGCCCCTTTTATAGGCAAAAGATCCAGATCTGATTGGTAAAAAATAAAAAATCAGATTTGGGCTGCATGTGTAAACTGCAGCCAAAGAGGTTGACACAGTGTGGATCTTCGCATGTTTAATTGTTACTTAGTAACATTTTCTTTTAATTCTTTAATTGTATATTTATCTAAGCATGACAGTGTTCAGATAATGATTGTTGCTGAGCTGTGCCTGTATGCCTGGCGCTAGCTGTCTGTCTGTTGATTGGTATGGAACCTAGACAGTCTCGCCACGCCGGGTAAACGGGTAAACATCTCCTCGTCCGTGTCCCGAATGGAACCCTATTCCCATAGACCTCTGGTCAAATGTAGTGCACTACGTAGGGAATAGGGTGCCGTTTGGGATGTACGCCTAGCATTGCCGAGCTGCTGCACGTTTGCTAGTCTCAGGGAGACGACATGTTTGTGGTGTTTGTCTCTAGCGCTGAACTGAGAACAGAAGATGCCAGGAGGCTGGGGAATCGTCTTTCCACCAGTTTCAGCTTTTTGTTTCCCTCTAATTGTCAAGCTGTTAATTCTGGAGAGGATGCAGGCGGCCATCTTCAAACCAGCCTCTCTGTGATAGGCCAGATATTCACTAGAACGCCTCAGAAGCCACGCAGCCCCCTGCATCAATCTTTCACTGAAGTAGCATTGTCTCGGTTAAGACGGTGGTGCTGGTTATGGTGCTGGGGTCTAGCCGTAGCTACCGATGGGGATAGGACCGGACCCAATACTGTGTGGAACAGTCATGTTGAAATTATACCAAAATGTTATGCTTCATTCTCCACTTTTTTTTTAATTTTTTAATCCTAGTTGTATGATGGTTACATGTCCAGATGAGCTAAGTGAACACCATATGGTGTGAGGAGTGTGTGAAGCTCTTTAAAGCTAGCTGCTGAGAGTTAAAGTGAATAAACAAAGTCTAACAGTCCTCCACTTCTAGAGCTCCGAGCCACATCTGTGTTTTCAACGGAGACGGCCTTTACTACAAGCAGTGTGTGTACACACACACACACACACACACACACACACACACACACACACACACACACACACACACACACACACACACACACACACACACACACACACACACACACACACCTCTGAAACATTCATTGATATGCAAACCGTCATCTAAAGGGAAAACATAGCTTTTGTACATTATGGCGTGGTGATGAGGTGTAGTTCGGCCCTCTTGGAGCAGGATGACGCCTGCTGTGTGGGCTGCTGTGTGGGTCAGCTCATGACAAACAGGGATTCGACCCAACTTCATAAGAGCAGTGACTTTATCTAACGCAGGGGGGGGGGGGGGGGGCAAGATTATCAAAGGTCCATTTCTGTTTTTATTCCGGCGCGAGTCAACGCCCGTTGACAGAACACAGGAATGTACCGTCATCAGTGACCTCATCTCTGTTTTGTGTCTGTTGTCAGTTGACCAATCAAACCCAACTATAGTAGGCCAAATCGATACAGGGATTCTGGCCTGTAATTCCTAATGGTCATTGAATGCAACCTCCCCAGATATAATATTCTATTTCGCATAATATTATGTCTGAGAATAGGCAGCCTATGTAAAATTGGCTATGAGTCTGCCGATATGGATCGACGTGTTTTCATTGCAACAAGAGATTGAGGTTGATGGGTTAATACATCTACTAAGGACTATCCTCAAAAACCCCGAATCAGCATTTTAATAACAAAGCAAATAAATATATTTAAAAAAACACACAAAAAACAAGCTTATATTAAAAGGACGTTGAAATGTAGTTAATCACCGTGACAAGCTCTTACCTGCACATGATTTCGTGTGTGAGAAGCACTCGGCACATCTCTGGGTTTTTGTCTTGGCCTTCATAGATAATAGCCTTGGAATCAAAGCGAGAAAAACATCAGAAGCAGACGATTAAAATATCGAACTGGATAACACGTCGCACATTTGCCGTTCTCTGTGGGCTACAGAATATATAAGGCTTTAAACTACACCACAATAACATTCAATTCATAAATTGATCAATTCATTATTTTGCTGATTATTAATTCATCAAGTATATATTGGCCTACTAATATTGACACATAGGTCGACATACAACAATTGTATAGTTTATGATTTATAGGTTATATTGTAAATTGAAAATATAAATTCATTTCTCGTAGATAATTTCCAAACAATTAATATCTTTAAAAATATATATTTATATATATTGTAATGTAAATAAATAGCCTAATTGATTTGCTAGACCACAACAAAAATGTCAAATATGTTAATATGTGTATATGTTGTTTTTATATATATATTATTCATTATCCCAGGATAATACCAACCACACGTGGGTTCTCAGCTGCAGATGGGCGATGTAAATAATACTCATTTCCGTATACATCAGCGCCATTCTAATCTACAGATATTTGGGGGGGAGGGGGGGGGGAGCTAATGGGCAATCTGTTGTTTATTTTGAGCCGCTAACAATGATTTTTCTCGGATAAAAAAAAAAGCGGTTTCGGAGGGGGTTCGGTTGAGTAATTTTTGAGCATTGGCTTTAACAGATGGCGCGGAGCTGTAGGTGCGCTCGGCCTTAGTTCTTTCTGCTCTCTGTCTGTCTCTCTCCCTCCCCTCGTTCTGCCCCGGGTCTGTGATGCACGGCTACAGCAGCCTGCCTATCCCGCGCGTACCGCCGTTACATCTTGGATGAATGTAAAACCAAAGAAGCGGTGCTTTTAATCAAAGATAAACTCTTTATAATTAGCAATTAAGTAAAACGCATGACACACTATAGGGCTTTATCACAATTGTATTTACAATGAATAACAACGCTGCTATAGCAAGACGGGACATAAGCGGGTGAATAAAAAAAATCACTACATAAAATATTTCACAGCAAAATGAGATAGGGATTTTAAAGAGTTTTTTGGGGCTTCTGGTAATAGTTGGAAACACATCGAACAGCTCTGTTCCATTGGAGGTGAGAGGGGTACCACATAGCCTCGGCTACTACATCTATATGTGAGGGATTTGGGGAGTATTGCAGTTATCATCATGTGATTTATTTCCCGTGTCTCGGCTGAAGAAACAGAAATCCATAAACTGACGGTTCAGCGTCATTGACTCTCTGATCATAGACAGACCTATAGGCTACAGAAGTACAGTCAACGAGGAGTGGGGCGAATCTAACACCTAGCCTATATTTCCTATATATATATAATAAGAGGTGACAAAATATGAATAAACAAACCGGTAATAAGAATGCTGTTTAACCCGAGACACTGAAGCTAGAGGCTATTCAGTGAACTTGGCGGAGTGCACTTAACAATAAGCCCATGCTAGCCGAGAGTGATTTCCGAAAACATTCAGGTTGAGGAAACGCGCCACATTGTCCACTCAAGTGTCCTCTCATAGTAAAAAAGAGGCTCTTGTTATTGAACCGAGACTTTCTTTTTAGCAATAATAGTCTCGTCTGTTTGTCACAATAAATATTTATTTGAACATTTCTGAACTGATGGACTGTCAACGCACAATTACCACACAGCAGATAAGACCTATGTTTGTTGATGGCTACGACATCCCATCTATTAGCACATCAGCAAAATTAGGGGTTAATTTACTAAAAATGCGCTCACGAGCCAATACACAAAGCACGGTAGACCTACAAAACCAATTAATTTCAGTAACCGTAATATCAGCAAAATATTTTATAGCATTCTCACAAAAAATATATATAATATCTCATGTCTAGTATAATCACGATTTAAAAAAAAAAAAGGTAAATTAAATAGACCCCATTAAAGACTTTAGCATAGGCTGCATATTAAATAAACATTAGGGGGATCTTGCACGGGTATACGGGAGACCCCTGGAGCTTACAACCCGAATTAAACAGAGGCCACTAAAGGTTATTATTGTAATTAAATAGATATCGGATAGCTACAACTGTCCATGTCTATAGCCGATTCACAAAAGTTGTATAAAATTTAAAAAACAATAACAACAACACAATCGCTCCAACCCGAGAGCGAGCTGATTTATAGAGAAATATATATAAACGATTAAAAAAAACGCAACCACACATGGCCTAATAACTTACAGGCTCATCATTGAAGCATATATCTTCTGTAATAGGGTCAATTCGAAAACCACGCACGTTTCCACAACACACGTTATATATCAAGCACCATAAGCATACAATTTGGCATCGCAGATAATTATATATATTTTAAAATAATCTTACCTGTTTTGTCATGGAATCGATTAATCGTACGAAAAGATCCTGTTCTGTTCTGACACCTGTGAATAAAGTATATATATATTTTAAGTATCTTGTCATTTACACTGTGATTTTGCTTACACATTATATTTTAGAAAATATCTTACAATTTATACTGACATAAAATGAATATAATAAAACACGTTATATTTTTTTAATATATAACACATGTATCGTCTTAATAGATTTTCATGATCATCATCTGGTTAGCGTCAGGTTAAAACGTGGGATTAATATCTGATTCCCACGCATCGCTAACTGAGCGTGGATAAACCATAGACGATGCTAGCTGACACCGACACTGTAGGCAATTTACCACTTTAAAAATGTAACCCAATATCAGACTAACTACCACCATACAACGTTCTCTGACGGAATCCATGTCCAAGCATGCATCCGTGATTTGTACTTATTCCCTTCATAATAATCAGACACAGTTTTCCATTATCAGCAGCTATACCACTTACCGTTGCTGTACAATAACTGTAGTTTGTAGTGTATCCCATTGTTAGTTTTTTCATTGTTTGGTTCCTGAAAATAATGAGCATTGAATCAGTGTCACATACATTTACTGTGTTTTGATGATATTTTGTCTTGGTGTGGTAATTTTGAGGTCACAAAATAGACTATTATGAAGTGGTCAAGTGATGGGGAAATGTGTATGTGTGGAGGGGGGGGGGGGGGGGGGGGTATCTATCTATGTAGAGTTTAAAAAAAACTAAATTTATAAAATAATTTTGTGACATTCGAAGTCATTTAGAAAATCCACATAACTGCACGTGTCTCCTCCACCGCCTATGACGTGTTCCTGCCTTTACCACCAAAATGATGACCTGTGTAGGTGAAAATAAAACAAATATTTGCGTAAAATGGGACGATATTCCAAAGAAATTGCGCTTACTTTGTCCTTCTCCACAAAGTCCACATAAGCTGTCCGTTCGATCTCCACGGGCTGCCCTTGCCTGTCATACAGCGCAAGAACGAAGTGGAAAAAGTTGGATTTTCTGAGGTTGGACGGCGGTTGCTTCTCGTAGTGTGCCCGAGCCAAACCCACACCGCTGCGAGGAGAAGAGAGAGGAGCACCTCGGTTAGATGGAGAGATACACTGGAGATGGAGCTAGCATCAGATGGAAACATTGGGTGATGGTGAAAGGCACGTTTTTTAGAGACAAGAGATTTCTTGATTTGTCACTTTAACAGTAATATGATGTAATGAGCGTTGGAGAAAGAGCTGAAGAGAAGAGGCGCACAGGGAGATTGTAATTGATACATGGCAATATGGGGATTTAGGGGCAATCTGAGAAATGCATTAAAAAAGTGGATGTTTGGCAAAACGTACCTTTGGGCGGCTGTGTTCGCATCCACTACCCCAGATGTGTGCATCCACGAGCGGACCGAGTTCATCCCGCTGCCCAGCGGTTCCTCTTTCATAGTCGTCCCTCCTCTAGGTAAGCCTATATTTTCCTGAATTCCAAACATTAAAGCCGTTTCGTACAAACCCGCTCCGGCCAAATGAGAATAATAGGAAGGTAGCTGTTGAAGAGCAATCTTTCCTTCTCGGTGGTTGACAAAATAACAGTCAAATAAGTTTGTTGTAGTTAAAACGTGTAAGAACGAAATAAAAGTCCCAGTTGAGTTCACAAGTCCTGTCTCCTTGAGCCCGTCCTGTGTTGGCACGACATGAACAATTTACAGAGTGGGTTACTGTAGTCTATCTCGGTAGCTGGTTTGGAACGTGATCCTAGTCGTTGAAGAAGTCGTTCAAATAGCAGGATATGGTTGTAGTTGCTTCTGTTTTATTCAAGTTTTTATTCGAAATGCGTTTGAAGAAAACTTTTTGTTTTTGGTGATGTCTCCTCAAGCTGGAGTCATCATACAACAAGCATTTTTTTTTTAAAGCATCAGTTGAATCGACCACTTCTGGCAATGCGCTCCAGCTCCAAAAGGCAAAATAAACGAAATGATTACTATGGAGGTGTTCCTGGACACGGGAGAGGTTGATGAGAGGCCTTTAGCGTCTTGCAGAATGGGATGGAAGCATACAAAACTCAACCCTCTATCCCGGAGGAGTGGAACCTTTCCCGGGAGCCAAAACTCTAAACCCACGGGATGCGCGCTGTCAGAATATGACGCGCTGGTGGGCGGAGCTTCGACCATATATGGAACAGTGACACGTCCTGTCCCTGAACGAGCTTCATTCCGGAGAGTCCTACATGCAATAGCTGCCTGGCTGAAACCCGAGAGCTCTAGCAAGGCAAGCTCCACTTTCTCCTCCATCAAATGTAGAGATTTCCCCCCTCAAATTCACATCCTGTGACGTTAATATTCACTAAACATGAAATCCTAAAGGACAAGAGTCCAGCCGATACAACATATTGTAGGGAAGGGAGTCGGAATTGTCACTAAATACTTTACCCAGGTAGGCCGTTATGTCATGTTCTCAGCAATTAATGAGTAAATATCGACTAAAAGTCTGAGGGAAGCGCATAACATGTCTATAGGAGCATAAAGGATTTTCCAATCCATTTGGTCAAAGCTAGATACAATGTCAATAGGATATATTTCACTATTTGTTAAGGCTTTTCCAAATCTAAATTGGCATGTTTTATAGAGAAGGTCGCCAGTGCATATATAGTCAAAGTTAATCAATGCTATTATAATGCAGCCATGTTACAAGTGATGGAATATAACGCGTCTCTCACGGCAAACTAAAATAACTCTGCTGCAGACAGTAGCCTAGGTATTACTATCTATATAAAGGGAAATGCGTCAGATAGCTGTATCCCAGACTACTACCATTTGCATGGTAAGGACTCGTATCGATTCAATGTGCCATTCTTCATGTCTGTCATGAAGTTTATAAACAGACGGGCATCAATTGCAATGTGTTAGCCTAATGCAATGCACAGGCTGTATGTGTGTGTGCTATACATGGATGTTCACTACGATAGTTGATTTAGTTTAATGTGGGTGTACATCATTCTATTCAGTGAATGGACTCAGGGGATGCACGGTGTCCAACCTCTCTCTTCTGAAGAACAGACCTGTATTTTATCATAATAAAGACACACTCTTAAATAGCCTACAACAATATATGACGGTAATAGGTATTTCTCCTTCAGGGAAATACTTTCTTGTTGCCAAGTGGTAGACCTTTTTTAAGCTATATATTTTTACATTTTAATTAATCGGCAAAAAAAAAAAAGTGAAGTCCGATTTGGGTTATCAGGGGACCCCACAGCCCCGTGCACTAAAGGGGTGGGATGGGTGTACGTGGATAGGAAGAGAGATGTGTTTTGCTGGGGTTGGGGGTTAATGACTATTGCCAAAGATAAGTGAATTATCAAAGCGGCTGTTGTTCTTGCATCGTCTAAATCCATTCCTTTCCCGGTCCTGCACGTCCTAATTAAATACGTAAGTATAATAAAACTGCATTTTATTACTATTTTAGGATAATATCGTTAGGCTACTCTATTTCTAGACAATTTACAAATTATTAATTTACAATTTATTGGGTCAACCCGGTAATATGGTACTAAGTGTTCATTTTAATGGGTTCATATGCAAATTGCTTATAAATTATTATTTGCTCGATAAATTGATGTGCCGTAGAACAATGTCACCAATGCCGTGTTTGCAGCGTTGCAAGTAAAATGGTATAACGTTGAAATAGAGTACACTTGACTTTTTCGTTTTTTTTCTCTAAATATGTTATTTCAATTGGTCATAAATTAAGTAATTTTTTTATCTCAGTATAATTCTGTCTTGGAAATTGCATATTGCACCAAGCAGCCTAATGATAGCCTACTGTATGTTTAATGCCGATTATACACCAAAGGGCCTTAAATCTGATGACCAAAGTACGTTTTTTAGGACAGATGCTGTTCAAACGGATACTGTTGACTGGCGAGAAAGAGGTTCTAGGACAGTTCCACAACCCCATCACGTAGGTAACGACCGCGTCATAAAAAAAATGAGTTTTAAACCTTATTTGACAACAAATGCAGCTGCTCCTCTATTTTGGACGATATTAGGCGAAAATGAATGCAAATCTGTGTTGGGAGCCATCTGGACAGGAATAGAGAATCAGCTGCTGCCACAACAGGCGCTGAGCCTGAATCTATTTCAGCTCGTTCTCTAGGATCATCTGGGCGCGTGCTAAATGCGCTCTTTCATTTCCACCAAGTTTTAACTTTGACTTCCTCTCTAACTGCTTCCGTCAGACAGACGGAAATTAATCAAGGTGCTTAGGACGAGAAAAAAAGGAAAAAAAACGGGACGTTGATGGACATATAAGTGCATATTTTAATTTATGATCATGTCTCAATTTGACATATGAGTGCTTCTCGCACGTGCTTATTCTGTGGCGTGTTTAGACATCAGCAACACACGCAGCGACATCTCAACAAGTCATGATGGGGATGCACGGATAGATTATTCTTTAGCAATAACAACTCATAACAAAGCAATAGCATAATAAGTCAAGATAAACAATAATAATAATAATTATTATTATTATAATAATAATGATAATAATATTAATAACAAAACGTATATTATATTCTAGTATAAAGTCACTAAAAAGCTTGTGCATATTTTGTATTCAACATTAACTGTGCTTGTAGCCCATACTGCTCTAATCATAACGACCATGTGTGTGGATTTAGTTGTAAAAGATCGCTAATGTTATATCTCATTTGGAGAAGTGTGCTAATGGTGAACGCTAGACAACAAAAAACACACAATGTTAGTCATGCAGGAGGTGTGTTGGTTTGAATAAGATTTGCTTGGTGTTGCCAAGACCTCCGGAAGAAAACGACCCTCCTCCTTATTGTGTGTGAAGTGTTCCTTTTGTGTGAATTTACGGGGTGAGGCTTCAATGATCCCCCACAAATTTGCATTTAAATAGCGACATCAACCGATTCGCGTGCCACACACCAGTGGGTTTCCCAGATGTCAAGGCAAAGTCGGTGAGATGGCCATAGCCCAGCTGTCCTCTCCTCTCCTCCAGTCGCAACATCATACCAAAGCACAGAGAGAGAAAGACTAAATATACCAAGGTTTTCCTGTTTTTATCTTCGATCGCTAAAGCAGCGTGTGTGTGGTGTTACTGACTGTACAGTAGGCTTTATAGCCCGATGCTGTGGCAGCAGAAAAATGAACAGACTTCACTGAGTGAGGGAACATAGCTAGAAGAAAAAATATCCAACAATACGCGATTATATTATTGTTTTCAACAGGACATGGTTTCATTACTTTGCTAGATAGTCCACATATTTCTTAAAGCCAGCCTGTGATGCGGAAGCTCACAATAAGTAGCGACAGAGAGTTTTATTGGCATGACATGGACATGAAATAAAATAAGAGACTAATTGACAATGCAAAAATATTGAACACAGGACTGTCTCAAACTGAGACATTAGTTAGGCTAATCTTTTATCCCATAAATGTCCATTTCTCTGCAGACATAATATGCATGTCAGCTTGTGATTGATGGCAGGTTGGGTAATATAGGGGTCCTGCTTTCACGTTTAGAGCACAAATGAACTTGAAAGCTTTGTGTGGCTTTTAGAAACGTGGTATAACATAAAGGAAACTTCTTTTAGATGCAGTTGAATCATCTATATATAAAATATTTTCAGATATAGTTGAAAGAGTCCTCTTTCACTTCAGACAAATATCGAAATTCAGCACTTTCCTATATTTCACTTTTACAGCTTCCTCTCTCTCGCTCTCTCTAGTGTGTGTGTTTGTGTGTGTGTTTGTGTGTGTGTGTGTGTGTGTTCGTAGTAGGCCTACTGCACCATCATCAACCAAATGTCAGAGCTGAGTGACTGCGCATCAAAAACACTCAACTGCACCTATGACAGTTTTTCAGTTGCATAGATTATCATTCCACGCCCTAATCATCACATACTAAATGACATAATTAACTGTTAGATAGCACATGAAGTTAAAATATATAGGCAAGTCCCTCAACAACGTGCATGTCAGATGGAATCTTATTTTAAAACGAAAATCATATTTCTTACTCATAAAATGTTCTTAATATTTATGGCAAAACAACATGCTTGTAATTTGTTTGAATAACGGTAAATATGCCGCTCGTAACTCAACACATAAACAAAGAGTCGCCTCTGCTTTATAAGCACAGCGTCTTTTTTCCCGTGGCTTGTTTTAAATTCAATGTTGTTAATGATTACAGCAAATCAAACATTAGTATTGGCAAAATCACGAGCACTTAATATGGCCTCTGAAAGTATTCATACCTCTTGACTTATTCTACATTTTGTTCTGTTACAGCCTGAATTCAAACTGAATTAAATATATTTTTTTCTCACCCCCATCGACACACAATAATAATGACAAAGTGAAAACTTGTTTTTAGATTTTTTTGCTAATTTATTGAAAATTAAATACAGAAATATCTAATTTACATAAGTATTCAACCCCCTGAATCAATACAAGTTAGAATCACATTTGACAGTGATTACAGCTGTGAGTCTTTCTGGGTAAGTCTCTAAGAGCTTCACACCTGGATTGTACAATATTTGCACATTATTCTTTAAAAAACGATTTAATCTCTATCAAGTTGGTTGACAATGCTAGACAATGATTTTCAAGTCTTGCCATAGATTTTCAAGCCGATTTAAGTCAAAACTGTAATTAGGCCAATCAGGAACATTCAACATCATCTTGGTAAGCAACTCCAGTGTATATTTGGCCTTGTGTTTTAGGTTATTGTCCTTCTGAAAGGTGAATTCATCTCCCAGTGCCTGGTGGAAAGCAGATTGAACCAGGTTTTCCTCTAGGATTCTGCCTGTTCTTAGCTCTATTCCATTTATTTTTATCCCTAAAATAAACTCCCTAGTCCTTGCCAATGAAAAACATACCCATAACATGATGCAGCCACCAACCATGCTTGAAATATGAAGAGTGGTACTCAGTGATGTGTTGTGTTGGATTTGCTCCAAACATAATGCTTTGTGGTGTACTCAGGATATGAAGTTTATTTCTTTGACAAATTATTTGCAGTTTAACTTTAGTGCCTGATTGCAAACAGGATGAAGGTTTTGGAACATATTTATTCTATACAGGCTTCCTTCTGTTCACTCTGTCACTTAGGTTAGTATTTTGGAGTAACCACAATGTTTTTAGTTTTCTCCTACCACAGCCATTAAAGTCTGTAACTGTATTAAAGTCACCATTGGCCTCATGGTGAAATCCCTGAGCAGTTTCTTTCCTCTCCGGCAACTGAGTTAGGGTTAAGGAGGCCTGCATCGTCATAGTGACTGGGTGTATTGATACACCATCCAAAGTGTAATTAATAACTTCACCATGCTCAAAGGGCTATTCAATATCTGTTTATTTTTTATTCTTTACCCATCTACCAATAGGTGCCCTTCTTTGCGAGGCATTGGAAAAGCTCTCTGGTCTTTGTGGTTGAATCTGTGTTTGAAATTCACTGCTCAACTGAGGGACCATACAGATAATTGTATGCGTAGGGTACAGAGGTTAGGTAGTCATTCAAAAATCATGTTAAACACTATTATTGTACACAGAGTTTGTCCATGCAAATGATCATGTGACTTGTTAAGCACATCTTTACTCCTACATTTATTTAGGCGTTGCCATGACAAAGGGGTTGAATACTTATTGACTCAAGACATTTCAGCTTTTTATTTTTAATACATTTGGAACCATTTCTAAAAATATAAGTCCACTCTGACATTATGGGGTATTGTGTGTAGGCCAGTGACACACAATCTAAATGTAATCCATTTTAAAATCAGACTGTAACACAACAACATGTGTAAAAAGTCCAGGCGTGTGAAAACTTTCTGAAGGCTCTGTACATAGAAAAACACATGCGGAATAATATTTCATAATGTCGACATATTGTTTCGCATGTGTATGTAGGCTTATATCTCAATACAGAAGTTCACAAGTCAAAACAATAGTCCGGTTTGCTGAATATACAGTAAAAAGGAAGGCAACGTTTAATTGTCAAAGGCAATCCAGCATCTGGAACCTTAACGGAAAGCGTTGCTCGTTGCTCGTTTGGCTCTAAATTTGATGAAGAGCGCCTCCTTTTGGTCATTTTAAAGACCACCACCTCCGATTGGTAGATTTCCAGGCAAACTTCAGCGCGTCACAGAACCGTTACGTTTGTCAATAGATTGTTGACCCTTTAGAATGTAACACGTGATCTAATTAGTGTATAGAGTTAACGTCTAACAACCTATGTTGTTTTAATGTATATGTGATTTTCAGAACATTCATGTCTTATTTAGGCGTGCTTTGGTGTCGCTCGAGGGAAAATATTTCATATAATAAATACAAATGCTATCTAATAGTTGATGGTCATAAAATCAGTCAAGGAAAGATTTACAGTTTTGATTAGTTGCCGGAAATTATAAATTAATTTAAAATAGACTTGATTAAAAAAACAGAACCTAATTCACGTGCTTTACAATCCGGGTTGTTTGCCAGTTAGAAATCCGGTTGTTTCCGTACAATAAACAAGGCATCAATTAACAGCGTGCTGTGGGCATCGCAATTTCAATGCAAAGAAAGCATAGCGATAGACCCTGATAAACTATCGGCTAATATAAAATGCATTCTGAACATTATAAATATATCTGTTTCAAAGGTTCTAATGTCAAGGGGGGCACCTTCATTACGGAAACAGGGTTCGATTAGCTAACTCCAGATATTGTAATTGGCTTTAATGAAACATGTATCGGGATAATTAACTCTGAAATATGTGCAACCGCTGGGACGTTGAGTCGGTGTCAGCTTTCATACTGTCCAGATGTCCTAACACAGATCAGCCTTCAATTAAAAGTTGAACTGTTTTATTTAAAAGCAAGCTTTAAATGAGTATTTTACTTAAAACAATTTTAATCTAATAAACGAGCATAGCCTTTATAAATGTTGAAAATGCGAAAGGGGAAGATTTTGGTAATAGGGCAGATTGGAGAGTGATTGTTGAGATTACAAACCGCTGCTACAAACCACTGCTCCTAGCCTACCAACCGTTACAAACAGCTGCTCCTAGCCTACCAACCGTTATAAACCGCTGCTCCTAGCCTACCAACCGTTACAAACAGCTGCTCCTAGCCTACCAACCGTTACAAACCGCTGCTCCTAGCCTACCAACCGTTATAAACCACTGCTCCTAGCCTACCAACCGTTATAAACCGCTGCTCCTAGCCTACCAACCGTTATAAACCGCTGCTCCTAGCCTACCAACCGTTATAAACCGCTGCTCCTAGCCTACCAACCGTTATAAACCACTGCTCCTAGCCTACCAACCGTTATAAACCACTGCTCCTAGCCTCCAACCGTTATAAACCGCTGCTCCTAGCCTACCAACCGTTATAAACCACTGCTCCTAGCCTACCAACCGTTATAAACAGCTGCTCCTAGCCTACCAACCGTTATAAACCGCTGCTCCTAGCCTACCAACCGTTATAAACAGCTGCTCCTAGCCTACCAACCGTTATAAACCGCTGCTCCTAGCCTACAAACCGTTATAAACCACTGCTCCTAGCCTACCAACCGTTTTAAACAGCTGCTCTTAGCCTACCAACCGTTATAAACAGTTGCTCCTAGCCTACCAACCGTTATAAACCACTGCTCCTAGCCTACCAACCGTTATAAACCGCTGCTCCTAGCCTACCAACCGTTATAAACCACTGCTCCTAGCCTACCAACCGTTATAAACCACTGCTCCTAGCCTACCAACCGTTATAAACAGCTGCTCCTAGCCTACCAACCGTTATAAACCGCTGCTCCTAGCCTACCAACCGTTATAAACCACTGCTCCTAGCCTACCAACCGTTATAAACCACTGCACCTAACCTACCAACCGCTATAAACCACTGCTCCTAGCCTACCAACCGTTACAAACCACTGCTCCTAGCCTACCAACCGTTATAAACCACTGCTCCTAGCCTACCAACCGTTATAAACCACTGCTCCTAGCCTACCAACCGTTATAAACCGCTGCTCCTAGCCTACCAACCGTTATAAACCACTGCTCCTAGCCTACCAACCGTTATAAACCACTGCTCCTAGCCTACCAACCGTTATAAACAGCTGCACCTAGCCTACCAACCGTTATAAACAGCTGCACCTAGCCTACCTCACTCCTTATCCGCTTGACTGATGATTATTGCCTACAATCCAGTTTCAACTGCACAGTTTATTAAGACTAAAGATTAACAGTAGAACAATGTGATCTTACTGTTGACTGTGCCTAATCCTTTAATTCAACGTTTGTCCCCTTAATCATCGCGATGTGACAGTGATTAGTGTCAAATAATGATTCTGATGATAGCGATAATGCCTAAATGATGCTATCAGTATTATAGATATTAAACGAGGGTATACGACTATAACAGGTCAGCACTAGTCTACTAATGGCAGTATATTAGGCTGTAATACAATACTACTGATTTAAATGATTTTAAACAATGTCTTGATGAACAGTGCAGAAGAACATGTGAGATGGTTGAGTTATGTCAAGCGGCCTACCCGAGTTGCTGTATAATTAGCATTTTCACTCTGGTGCTAAAATGAAGAGAGAGATGCTGTGCGGCTCGCCAGCGGCACAGCCCGGGGCGATAGTCATATAAAGAAGGAGGGGGGAAAAAATGAATAAAGAAACCGAGACCTATTCTAGGCAATTAACATGTAAAATATCCAGTGGAAATCGAGAGTGAACCGAGAGTGGTTGGGTCAACCGCTCCCCTTTTCAGAATAAGAAATATATTCGTTTGGATCCTATTGAATAAAACAGTTGACTTCCATAATTAAAGATTTGCAGATGTGCACCTGCCACCTTCACAAGTGATCATCTCTGATATAATCACATATAGGTCAGATATAATGTAGACTATTTGTGCTTCAGATAAAATGGCCTCACATTATGTCTTTCTCTATCAGATTAATCCATACCATTTGATTCATTGTTTCTCTCGTAAATTGCTCAAATTGGTAATAGTTGATTGGGGGCAATTTTTCAAATCACGTAGCATTTGAGAACTTAAACGTAGAACCACAGCTCAGGCCATAGGCGATAGCGACCTCAGTTTGACAGCGACAGCCAGCATTTACCCGTCTGAAGAAACGCCATTCCACGGTGACAGTGCCCCACCTACAGGCATACATAGTTAAATCATTCAACTCAGTCTACACTTAATAGGTCTCATGCGAGTAACCTAATAATTATGCACACGGTCAACTAAGTCAAAATGGTGACATAATCATTATTGTGTGGTTATTGGAGCAGTTTTCACAGCTGTGGGGTTAATTGAACACAAAACGCATCATTCAAAAGACAGTTGTTTCAAAACTCTAAGCACATTTTCAATTGACTGAGTACAACACACACAACAAATCATGCGGTCACTTTTTTTCACCAAACTTTTAATCAGTGTTTCATTTAGAAATACATGTTTCACATTGAAATACATTTTCATATAAAATTAAATTGCTTTCCGCAATGCAATGCTTGATATGATTGTCTTTTAATTTGTTCAAATACATTTGACTATTACTTTAATCCGACTGTTCTTAGTTTTCAAACTGTTTTGTCTACAACAGAGTTGGACATAATAAACATTTATGTTTGTAAAGTAGAAACATAACGTTTGATAATTACATAATAAACATTTATGTTTGTAAAGTAGAAACATAATGTTTGATAATTACATAATAAACATTTATGTTTGTAAAGTAGAAACATAATGTTTGATAGTGTAAAGTAGAAACATAATGTTTGATAGTGTAAAGTAGAAACATAATGTTTGATAGTGTAAAGTAGAAACATAATGTTTGATAGTGTAAAGTAGAAACATAATGTTTGATAGTGTAAAGTAGAAACATAACGTTTGATAGTGTAAAGTAGAAACATAATGTTTGATAGTGTAAAGTAGAAACATAACGTTTGATAGTGTAAAGTAGAAACATAATGTTTGATAGTGTAAAGTAGAAACATATCGTTTGATAGTGTAAAGTAGAAACATAATGTTTGATAGTGTAAAGTAGAAACATAATGTTTGATAGTGTAAAGTAGAAACATAATGTTTGATAGTGTAAAGTAGAAACATAACGTTTGATAGTGTAAAGTAGAAACATAATGTTTGATAGTGTAAAGTAGAAACATAATGTTTGATAGTGTAAAGTAGAAACATAATGTTTGATAGTGTAAAGTAGAAACATAATGTTTGATAGTGTAAAGTAGAAACATAATGTTTGATAGTGTAACGTACTATTACGATAATGACTTATGATTTTATTCATTAATTGAAAAAAATGTGATATTGGCAAGATCATGTTGGCCAATAGAGTACTGTAATGTTGCCCAATAATGTTTGTGCCATGTTTCGTGCTGCTACCATGTTGTGTTGCTACCATGCTGTGTTGTCATGTGTTGCTGCCTTGCTATGTTGTTGTCTTAGGTATCTCTTTATGTAGTGTTGTGTTGTCTCTCGTGTCGGGATGTGTGTTTTGTCCTATATTTATATATATTTTTTTTTATCCCAGCCCCCTGTCTCCACAGGAGGCCTTTTGCCTTTTGGTAGGCCATCATTGTAAATATTAATTTGTTCTTAACTGACTTGCTTAGTTAAATTACATACATTATATTACATAGTTAAATAAAATACAAAATAAAACTGTAATACTGTAATATATGCCAACAGAGTACTGTAATACTGTAATATATGCCAATAGAGTATTGTAATACAGTAACATATACCAATAGAGTACTGTAATACTGTAATATATGCCAATAGAGTATTGTAATACTGTAATATATGCCAATAGAGTATTGTAATACAGTAACATATACCAATAGAGTACTGTAATACTGTAATATATGCCAATAGAGTACTGTAATAACTTAATATATGGCAATAGAGTATTGTAATACTGTAATATATGCCAATAGAGTACTGGAATAATGTAATATATGCCAATAGAGTACTGTAATACTGTAATATATGCCAATAGAGTACTGTAATACTGTAATATATGCCAATAGAGTACTGTAATACTGTAATATATGCCAATAGAGTACTGTATTACTGTAATATATGCCAATAGAGTACTGTAATACTGTAATATATGCCAATATAGTATTGTAATACAGTAATATATGCCAATAGAGTACAGCAATACTATAATATATGCCAATAGAGTACTGTAATACTGTAATATATGCCACTAGAGTACTGTAATACTGTAATATATGCCAATAGAGTACTGTAATACTGTAATATATGCCAATAGAGTACTGTAATACTGTAATATATGCCAATAGAGTACTGTAATACTGTAATATATGCCAATAGAGTACTGTAATACTGTAATATATGCCAATAGAGTACTGTAATACTGTAATATATGCCAATAGAGTACTGTAATACTGTAATATATGCCAATAGAGTACTGTAATACTGTAATATATGCCAATAGAGTATTGTAATACTGTAATATATGCCAATAGAGTATTGTAATACAGTAACATATACCAATAGAGTACTGTAATACTGTAATATATGCCAATAGAGTACTGTAATACTGTAATATATGCCAATAGAGTACTGTAATACTGTAATATATGCCAATAGAGTACTGTAATACTGTAATATATGCCAATAAAGTACTGTATTACTGTAATATATGCCAATAAAGTGCTGTAATACTGTAATATATGCCAATAGAGTACTGTAATACTGTAATATATGCCAATAAAGTACTGTATTACTGTAATATATGCCAATAAAGTGCTGTAATACTGTAATATATGCCAATAAAGTACTGTATTACTGTAATATATGCCAATAAAGTACTGTAATACTGTAATATATGCCAATAAAGTGCTGTAATACTGTAATATATGCCAATAGAGTACTGTAATACTGTAATATATGCCATTTACGTAGCTGCCGTTTTAATCCAAAGTGACAACAGTGAGTCCATACATTTTTGTATGTGACCCCAGCAGGAATCCAACCTACAACTCAAATGTTGCTCGTGCCATGTGCTTACTAACTGAGCCACAAAGGACCACCACAATTGTCACGCTCGTGATTAAAGACGGACCAAGGCGCAGCGTGCGTAGAGTTGCACATCTTTATTCACCGTGAAACTTCAACAAAAAAAGAAACGAACAACGAAACGTGAAAGTCGAGGTGCACAAGAAACACTCACACAAACAATATCCCACAACCACAGGTGGGAACAATGGAGAACTTAAACATGATCCCCAATTAGAGACAACGATAATCAGCTGCCTCTAATTGGAAACCATACCAAGTACACCAACATAGAAATAGGAAAACTAGAACACCCCCCTAGTCACGCCCTGATCTACAATACCATAGAGAACCAAGGGCTCTGTATGTTCAGGGCCTGACAACAATAAAGAAGTACTATACATGATTACAGTACATGTGGACAGTGCATGATAGCCATGCCCATGAGCGTACCACCTTCCTTCAGGCCATGGATGAGGCATGCAATGACATCAACCCAGACCTACACTACCAGTCAAAAGTTTGGACACAACTACTCATTCAAGGGTTTTTCTTCATTTATTGTTTTTTACTATTTTCTACATTCTAGAATAATAGAGAAGACATCAAAACTATGAAATGACACATATGGAATCATGTAGTAACCAGAAAAGTGTTAAACAGATCAAAATATATTTGAGATTTGAGATTCTTCAAAGTAGCCACCCTTTGCCTTGATGACAGCTTTGCACACTCTTGGCATTCTCTCAACCAGCTTGGTTGAATGAGTAGGTGTGTCCAAACTTTTGACTCGTACTGTATGTATCCGTCTTGGATTAACCAACAGTTTTTCCCCAGGTGTATGAACAACGAGGACATTTACTCTGATATGGATGAGCCCTCTGGTCAAATGCTCCAGACAGGCTTGATGCTAACTAGCACCTGCTACATGTTATGTTTCTTTCATTCATTTAATGTGTTTCATTTCATTACACCTATTGTCACGTTCCTGACCTGTTTTCCTTTGTCATGTATTTGTTTTAGTTGGTCAGGGCGTGAGTTGGGTGGGTTGGTCTAGGTTTGATTTTCTATGTTGGGATTTTGTGTTCGGCCTGGTATGATTCTCAATCAGAGACAGCTGTGAATCGTTGTCCCTGATTGAGAATCATACTAAGGCAGCCAGGGTTTCACTTGTGTTTTGTGGGTGTTTGTTCCTGTGTCAGTGTTTGGGCCACACAGGACTGTTTCAGGTTAGTCACGTTTGTTGGTTGTTGTATTTTGTAGTGTTTGTTGTTTTCCCATTAAAATATGAATACTTACCAATCCGCATCTTGGTCCGATCCATGCTCCTCCTCGTCTGAGGAGGAGAACGACTACGACAGCCGTTACAGAAACACCCACCAAAACAGGACCAAGCGGATTGGAGAAGGAAGGCAAGAAGAACAGCAATGGAAAGAAGAGGAATGGACATGGGAGGAAATCCTAGACGGGAGAGGACCCTGGGCAAAGGTTGGAGAGAATCGCCGCTCTCGGGAGGAGAAGGAGGCAGCCACAGCCCAGGAGCGGTGGATTGAGGAGGCAGCACGTAAGAGAGGCTGGAAGCCCGAGAGGCTCACCCAAAAATTTCTTGGGGGGGGGGGGCTAAAGGGGAGTGTGGCGAAGCCGGGTTGGATACCTGAGCCAACTCCCCGGGCTTACCGTGGAGTGAGAGGGCGTCGTACTGGTCAGACACCGTGTTATGCGGTGGAGCGCACGGTGTCCCCAGTACGCGTGCTTAGCCCAGTGCGGGCTATTCCACCTTGCCGCACTGGGAGGGCTAGGTTGGGCATCGAGCCGGATGTCATGAAGCCGGCCCAACGTATCTGGCCTCCAGTACGTCTCCTCGGGCCGGCGTACATGGCACCAGCCTTACAGGTGGTGTCCCCGGTTCGTCTGCATAGCCCAGTGCGGGCTATTCCACCTCGCCGCACTGGCAGGGCTACGGGGACCATTCAACCTGGTAGGGTTGGGGAGGCTCGGTGCTCAAGAGCGCGTGTCCTCCTTCACGGTCCGGTATTTCCGGCGCCACCTCCCCGCCCCAGCCCAGTACCACCAGTGCCTACTCCACGCACCAGGCTTCCAGTGCGTTTCCAGAGCCCTGTTCCTCCTCCACGCACTCTCCCTGTGGTGCGTGTCTCCAGCCCAGTGCCTCCAGTTCCGGCACCACGCACCAAGCCTCCTGTGCGTCCTGAGAGCCCTGTACGCACTGTTCCTTCTCCCCGCACTCGCCCTGAGGTGCGTGCCCTCAGCCCGGTACCACCAGTGCCGGTACCACGCACCATGCCTATAGTGCGCATCGAGAGTCCAGTGTGCCCTGTTCCTGCTCCCCGCACTAGCCTTGAGGTGCGTGTCTCCAGTCCGGTACCACCAGTTCCGGCACCACGCACCAGGCCTACTGTGCGCCTCAGCGGGTCAGAGTCGTCCGTCTGCCCAACGCCGCCTGCACTGCTCGTCTGTCCAGCGCCGTCTGAGCCATCCGTCTGCCCAGCGCCGTCTGAGCCATCCGTCTGCCCAGCGCCGTCTGAGCCATCCGTCTGCCCAGCGCCGTCTGAGCCATCCGTCTGCCCAGCGCCGTCTGAGCCATCCGCCTGCCCAGCGCCGTCTGAGCCATCCGTCTGCCCAGCGCCGTCTGAGCCATCCGTCTGCCCAGCGCCGTCTGAGCCATCCGTCTGCCACAAGCCATTAGAGCCGCCCGTCTGTCCCGAGCCATTAGAGCCGTCCGTCAGTCAGGAGCCGCTAGAGCCGTCCGTCAGTCAGGAGCTGCCAGAGCCGCCAGCCAGTCAGGAGCTGCCAGAGCCGCCAGCCAGTCAGGAGCTGCCAGAGACGCCAGCCAGTCAGGAGCTGCCAGAGACGCCAGCCAGTCAGGAGCTGCCAGAGACGCCAGCCAGTCAGGAGCTGCCAGAGCCGCCAGCCAGTCAGGAGCTGCCAGAGCCGCCAGCCAGTCAGGAGCTGCCAGAGCCGCCAGCCAGTCAGGAGCTGCCAGAGCCGCCAGACAGTCAGGAGCTGCCCTACAGTCAGGAGCTGCCCTACAGTCATGAGCTGCCCTACAGTCATGAGCTGCCCTACAGTCATGAGCTGCCCTACAGTCATGAGCTGCCCTCCAGTCATGAGCTGCCCTCCAGTCATGAGCTGCCCTCCAGTCATGAGCTGCCCTCCAGTCCGGAGCTGCCACCCAGTCCGGAGCTGCCACCCAGTCCGGAGCTGCCGTCCCTCAGTCCGGAGCTGCCCCTTATCCTGGTGCTGCCCCTTATCCTGGTGCTGCCCCTTATCCTGGTGCTGCCCCTTATCCTGGTGCTGCCCCTTAGTCCGGTGCTGCCCCTTAGTCAGGTGCTACCCCTCGGTCAGGTGCTACCCCTCGGTCAGGTGCTACCCCTCGGTCAGGTGCTACCCCTCAGTCAGGTGCTACCCCTCAGTCTGTTACTGCCCTTTGGAATAGTGGGATTGACATGGAGGGTGAATATTGGGAGGAGGCCACGGAAGCGGGGGTTGACTATGGTGGGGTGGGGACCACGACCAGCGCCAGAGCCGCCACCGTGGACAGACGCCCACCCAGACCCTCCCCTAGACTTTGTGCTGGTGCGCCCGGAGTTCGCACCTTAAGGGGGGGGTTCTGTCACGTTCCTGACCTGTTTTCCTTTGTCATGTATTTGTTTTAGTTGGTCAGGGCGTGAGTTGGGTGGGTTGGTCTAGGTTTGATTTACTATGTTGGGATTTTGTGTTCGGCCTGGTATGATTCTCAATCAGAGACAGCTGTGAATCGTTGTCCCTGATTGAGAATCATACAAAGGCAGCCAGGGTTTCACTTGTGTTTTGTGGGTGTTTGTTCCTGTGTCAGTGTTTGGGCCACACAGGACTGTTTAAGGTTAGTCACGTTTGTTGGTTGTTGTATTTTGTAGTGTTTGTTGTTTTCCCATTAAAATATGAATACTTACCAATCCGCATCTTGGTCCGATCCATGCTCCTCCTCGTCTGAGGAGGAGAACGACTACGACAGCCGTTACACCTATAGTGTCATTATAGATGAACAATACATTTATTTTCTTGCATCAATGATTGTGAAAGATGTCTTCAATGATCACACATTGGGATAGAAATTAAGGAAATTGGATTTTAAGTAAATTTTGATTGTTATTGGTTAAACTAGTTGTTAAAATAACTACATTTAAAGATGTCATTGTGTTATGATTTTAGTGATTAAATCAATGTTCTCATGATATTTCACAGTAAACATATTTTTGGATTGGTTGTGTGGTGAAAGATATCTCCAAACAAAACACAAGAAAAGGTTTTTAATGGAAAACATGCTGCACCATAAATGTTACCAGTTTAGACTTTTGTACTAAAAGTTTAGAAAATTCACCGCATACAGAAAGTATTCTGATCACCTTCCCCTTTTTACAAATTTTGTTACGTTACAACCCTATTCTAAAATGGATTACATTTTTCCTTAACAATCTACAAACAATACCCCATAACTGGCGGGTAGGAGTGCTGGGCCAGTAACCCGAAAGGTTACTGGATCGAATCCCCGAGCTGACAAGGTAAAAATCTGTCGTTCTGCCCCTGAGCAAGGCAGTTAACCCGCTGTTCCCCAGGCGCCGAAGACGTGGATGTCGATGATGGCAGCCCCCCCCCCCACCTCTCTGATTCAGAGGAGTGGGGTTAAATGCAGAAGACACATTTCAGTTGAATGCATTCAGTTGTACAACTGACTAGGTATCCCCCTTTCCATTAATGACAAAGAGGAGGGGGGAGGGACCTTTAGAGGTGGCTAAGTGGTAAAGCAGAGGAAACACTTCCTGATTCATCATCAGAGTTCAACAGCCTCACTCATCATTTGCAACATATTTAATTTCCCTTTGTCGGTGTCTGTGTCTGTGTCGGTGTCGGTGTCTGTGTCTGTGTCTGTGTCTGTGTCTGTGTCTGTGTCTGTGTCTGTGTCGGTGTCGGTGTCGGTGTCTGTGTCTGTGTCGGTGTCGGTGTCGGTGTCGGTGTCGGTGTCGGTGTCGGTGTCGGTGTCGGTGTCGGTGTCGGTGTCGGTGTCGGTGTCGGTGTCGGTGTCTGTGTCGGTGTCGGTGTCGGTGTCGGTGTCGGTGTCTGTGTCGGTGTCGGTGTCGGTGTCGGTGTCTGTGTCTGTGTCTGTGTCTGTGTCGGTGTCGGTGTCGGTGTCGGTGTCGGTGTCGGTGTCGGTGTCTGTGTCGGTGTCGGTGTCTGTGTCTGTGTCTGTGTCGGTGTCGGTGTCGGTGTCGGTGTCTGTGTCTGTGTCGGTGTCGGTGTCGGTGTCGGTGTCGGTGTCTGTGTCTGTGTCGGTGTCGGTGTCGGTGTCGGTGTCGGTGTCTGTGTCGGTGTCGGTGTCGGTGTCGGTGTCGGTGTCGGTGTCGGTGTCGGTGTCTGTGTCTGTGTCTGTGTCGGTGTCGGTGTCGGTGTCTGTGTCGGTGTCGGTGTCGGTGTCGGTGTCGGTGTCGGTGTCTGTGTCGGTGTCTGTGTCGGTGTCTGTGTCTGTGTCTGTGTCTGTGTCTGTGTCGGTGTCGGTGTCGGTGTCGGTGTCGGTGTCTGTGTCTGTGTCTGTGTCGGTGTCTGTGTCTGTGTCTGTGTCTGTGTCTGTGTCTGTGTCGGTGTCGGTGTCTGTGTCGGTGTCGGTGTCGGTGTCTGTGTCTGTGTCGGTGTCTGTGTCTGTGTCTGTGTCTGTGTCTGTGTCTGTGTCTGTGTCTGTGTCGGTGTCTGTGTCGGTGTCGGTGTCTGTGTCTGTGTCGGTGTCGGTGTCGGTGTCTGTGTCTGTGTCTGTGTCTGTGTCTGTGTCTGTGTCTGTGTCGGTGTCTGTGTCTGTGTCTGTGTCTGTGTCTGTGTCTGTGTCGGTGTCGGTGTCGGTGTCTGTGTCTGTGTCTGTGTCTGTGTCGGTGTCTGTGTCGGTGTCGGTGTCGGTGTCGGTGTCGGTGTCGGTGTCTGTGTCTGTGTCGGTGTCTGTGTCTGTGTCTGTGTCTGTGTCTGTGTCGGTGTCGGTGTCTGTGTCTGTGTCTGTGTCTGTGTCTGTGTCTGTGTCTGTGTCTGTGTCTGTGCCTGTGTGGTCTTCTATCCTCATGGGGACCTAGAATTCCCAAATGTCCCCACAAGGATGGTAAAAACAAGGAAAATTCTCCCTTGTGGGAACATTTGCCACTTCCCCATGAGTCATAGTGGGAGGACCACACAGTGTGTCACCACCTGACTCCAACTTTACTTCCATATGAAGGTTATTATATCAATATTTGCGCATCGAAAGCGTTTCCACCGCCATTTCTCACATAGCCTAATTAATATTACAAATACAAAACGATCCCAGCTTGTCTACCGTGTTTTGTTTTGTCGACATTTGGAAAGTTGACTGACAAATTTGCTATTTCCATTAGGCCTGTTTTTCTTTTTCTTTTTTTTATCCGACATTTACTTTACTCGCATAAAAACGGATGGAAACCTGGTTATAGTCTAATAATGTGTGCAGCTGTACATTAAATATCTCTGCACTGTTGAAATCTCTCAAAACAAACAGAGACATAATTACTGTAAACAAAACCCCCTTGTGGTGACTTGTCCTACTTTCTGCAGCCATATTGGGGGGAGGAAGAGAAGCATGGCAGAGAGACAGAGAGAAAGAGACTGGCATATGGACCACATCTTCATTAGAACCATGGCAATAAATAGATTCATTGGGCAGATTAAGAAACCAAAGCTTTGATCAGATAATCCCCTGCAACATCCCAAATTGCACCCTATAGACCCTGGTCAAAAGTAGTGCACTAAGTAGGGAATAGGGTGCCATAGTAGTGCACTAAATAGGGAATAGGGGGCCATTTGGGACAGACACAACATCTCTGTTGTTTCCTGCAAGACTATTCATGAGGAATATTCCTACAGATTTAAACACATAGTGGAGTTTAGCTGAAGAGTTTGTATTCTAATTACATAAGAGACATGCAGAACATCACAGCCAGTTCTTGTTTGTTGATCATTTGTCCCTCCCAGAGAAAACACTGTGTTCCTCTATTAAAAAGGGGTAACAGTTGTGTGTTTGTGTGTACTAATGAATATTTGACCATCAGCATCAGCAGCAGCAGCAGTCAGCCAGTCAGAATTGTCATCTCTGGGAAGTAAAGCAGGTCAGTGGTGACCAGTCATTCAGGGCAGATGGGCCTCTGTTTTGAGCCTCACCTGTTTAGCTAAAACCATTCATTTAAAAAATGATTTATTTTTGTTGTTGTTGTTGCCTGTTTTGCATGTTATTTTGGCATTATAATACGTGTCACATATCAGTTTGCAAACAATGTATAAAAAAAATACATATGAGTTAATAAAGCTGCATACAAACATGGTCTCTTTTTTGCTTTCTTGAGGAAGGCAGCACCAAAATGTTTCAAAGTGTTTCAGCCTAGCTCAGTGCTTTCTGTGGTGGTGCGCTGGGCAGCCAGCGGAAAATACGGAGCATAGGGGTTGGTAATGTTCTCTAGTTGCACCGTGATTGGCTCAGTGTTCTCTCACTCATGGGGACACTATGTCACCACTACATTTACAGGTATAGCTCGAACAATTCAAGCTCCTCGTGTGCTACCATAGAGTTACATTAGAACTGCCCATCCAAGAAGGCTTTTATCTGGCCACAGATAAAATGACGTCAAATCATGTTATATCTACCGTAGCTTAGCTAGCAAGTTATCAGTCATTATCATGAAGTTGACAATCTACTGGAAAATATCAATCATTCTCGTATGAAGAGAAATTATGAAGAGAAAATATAGATAAAACGTATCTGTGCTCATCAGCCATTGGACATAAACATCACACAACAAGTTGGAAACCGCAAACTCAACAATGAGTGGTTTGGAAGGAATCAGTGGCTAACTGCAAGCATTGCAAAGCTATCACTAGCCTGCTATTCAAGTGGAGTGGGTGTGTGGTCCAAGTCTGGGTTTAAAGGTCTCTTTTCTAAGCTTAAAATAACAAACATTCAACATTGGCCATGCTGTCAATCCAGCATGACTTCTGCCGCGATCAAAACACCTGGAAACTCGGAACTGGAAAAAACAAGCTCCGACTGGGAAAATACGTTTTGAACGGTCATCCAACTTGGAATTCCAAGTCGGGAACTCGGGCCTCTTTCTAGAGCTCCGACCTGAAGATCACTGATGTCATGATTCAACCTTGTTTTTTCCCCAGAGTTCCGAGCTGTCTTGAAAACACCATAAATCCAGAGAATGCCAGACTTTGATGACAATGTTGGATGACAAAATGTTCTCACAAAGGACCGCAGCGCCACCTACCTGTTCTAGTGAGCAAAGCACAACAAAGTGAGTCCAAAAATGTCTTGTATGCTTTTGCATAAATTGTTATATTCCAGGGAGATATGTATACTGTAGCTAAGAAAGTAATACTAAGTGTATGTTGTGTAGTAAGCTGTTAGTAGCCCATGTGTCTTACCCTAATAATTAGGTCACTTTTCCCCTCATAATTTCCCCTACTGTTTTGACATGGAGGTGCACATGTAGCCCATAGCCTGTTTTAGAGAAATGTATTCATTGAATATTGTAAGATCTTTCATTGTCTGCTTATATGCCCCCTTATATACCCTATGGTTCTGACTTGGTGTACACGGAGAATACTGAATTCTGTCACTGTACACTTAAAAAAATAACTTGTTTTGTATTACATTGCTCAACATGTTCTCAACATTTTGTCATAATTTAGTTAAAGCAATGAACATTTACTTTTTTGGACTTACGTTTGTATATCCGCTCTCGATTGACTTCGGGCTGCATATTTTCAGCCACACGCTAAAATGGCCACTGAAGCAGGTGAATAAAGGAAGTAAATGAAGCAACAGCAGACGAGATGGTGAATGTGGTTCGTTAGACACGTGAGGAATAACAGGTGGTGTGATAAAACATCTCTCCCCCAGAGAGCAGAATCTTAACGCCCTTTAACTTCTCACCCGTCCCCAGGGACCCCAACGTGCACGCAGCATCTCCCCTCGTTGACACAGATCGGATTTAACATTTAAACAACAGCAAGGTGCACCGCCGCCAATCCTCTGCAAACACCTCCAAACAAATGTACAAGCAGAGGTTATGCTCAGAGGCAAACAAGCCACCGAACGCATGCAGAGCAGAGGTGAACACCACAAGTCATTGTTAATTCATAATATATTTATTATTCGTTATGGGGGGCCTTGGGATCAGATAAAACATTATGCATTAACAGTCTCTGTCTCTACTCTCCCCTCCTCCACTGTTTGGCCTTACCTCTCTGAAGCTTTGTTCAAACTACAGTACCTATTCCTGTCCTGACACTCAGCCTGACATTAAGATATCTCTCTGAAAGGAGTCCTGTTCTTTCATGTGTTTGGTAACCCTTCCAGCAGCTCCGCCGTTAGTCGTATGTGACTGGTGGTGACTGACAGGTCGACACAGGCACGCCACTTAAATAGTTTCATGGTACCGTGTATGTTGCAGGAAGTCTTGAGGGATTCCTTTGGGCACAAGGAGTAATGGGAGCTACTGTCAAGAGCACAGCAAGAGACAAAAGTGATTTCAGTACATAACCTTTAACATAAAACAGTATCCATGTTTGTATGGTTTTATTTCCTGGAGGGATGGGGGATGGGGATGTTCTGAAGAATAATAAAAAACTGGGGAGTTGCAGTAGTATACAAATAAAACTGTCACCCTTTAATTCATAAAACACAATAAAAAATTATTGCTTTAAAGCTCGAATCTGCAGTTGAAAACAATAACAATAACAAAGCAGACAACCCACCATTGTTTTGGTAAAAAGCAGAGGGATGTGCCTAGAGAAATGTACTGATATCAGAACTATAGTTTTAACAAGGCTCGAGACCATATATATGGATATATATTTATATACAGTTGAAGTCGGACGTTTACATACACCTTAGCCAAATACATTTAAACTCAGTTTTTCGCAATTCCTGACATTTAATTCGAGTAAAAATTCCCTCTCTTAGGTCAGTTAGGATCACCACTTCATTTTAAGAATGTGAAACGTCAGAATAATAGTAGAGAGAATTATTTCTTTCAGATTTTATTTCTTTCATCACATTCCCAGTGGGTCAGAAGTTTACATACACTCAATTAGTATTTGGTAGCATTGCCTTGAAATTGTTTAACTTGGGTCAAACGTTTCGGGTAGCCTTCCACAAGCTTCCCACAATAAGTTGGGTGAATTTTGGTCCATTCCTCCTAACAGAGCTGGTGCAGCTGAGTCAGGTTTGTAGGCCTCCTTGCTTGCACATGCTTTTTCAGTTCTGCCCACAAATTTCCTATAGGATTGAGGTCATGGCTTTGTGATGGCCACTCCAATACCTTGACTTTGTTGTCCTTAAGCCATTTTGCCACAACTTTGGAAGTATGCTTGGGGTCATTGTCCATTTGGAAGACCCATTTGCGACCAAGCTTTAATTTCCTGACTGATGTCTTGATGTTGCTTCAATATATCCACATCATTTTCCTGCCTCATGATGCCATCTATTTTGTGAAGTGCACCAGACCCTCCTGCAGCAAAGCACCCCCACAACATGATGCTGCCACCCCCGTGCTTCACGGTTGGGATGGTGTTCTTCGGCTTGCAAGCCTCCCCCTTTTTCCTCCAAACATAACGATGGTCATTATGGCCAACAGTTCTATTTTTGTTTCATCAGACCAGAGGACATTTCTCCAAAAAGTACAATATTTTTCCCCACGTGCAGTTGAAAACCATAGTCTGGCTTTTTTGGCGGTTTATGAGCAGTGGCTTCTTCCTTGCTGACCGGCCTTTCAGGTTATGTCGATACAGGACTCGTTTTACTGTGGATATAGATACTTTTGTACCTGTTTCCTCCAGCATCTTCACAAGGTCTTTTGCTGTTGTTCTGGGATTGATTTGCACTTTTCACACCAAATTACTTTCATCTCTAGGAGACAGAACACGTCTCCTTCCTGAGCGGTATGATTGCTGCGTGGTCCTATGGTGTTTATACTTGCGTACTATTGTTTGTACAGATGAACGTGGTACCTTCTGGCGTTTGGAAATTGCTCCCTAGGATGAACCAGTCTTGTGGAGGTCTGCAATTTTTTTTCTGAGGTCTTGGCTGATTTCTTTTGATTTTCCCATGATGTCAAGCAAAGAGGCACTGAGTTTGAAGGTAGGCCTTGAAATACATCCACAGGTACACCTCCAATTGACTCAAATCATTTTAATTAGCCTATCAGAAGCTTCTAAAGCCATGACATAATTTTCTGGAATTTTCAAAGCTGTTTAAAGGCACAGTCAACTTAGTGTATGTAAACTTCTGACCCACTGGAATTGTGATACATTGAATTATAAGTGAAATAATCTGTCTGTAAACAATTGTTGAAAAAATTACTTGTCATGCACAAAGTAGATTTCCGAACTGACTTGCCAAAACTATAGTTTGTTAACAAGAAATTTGTGGAGTGGTAGAAAAACTAGTTTTAATGACTCCAACCTTAGTGTATGTAAACTTCCCACTTCAACTGTATATATATATCTTTACATTTATGTTGTTTACAGACATTGGAGTAAAACAATCCTATATTTTGGCCTCTGATGGAGTACGACAGTTGAACTACACTCATTTATAAGTTCTATTCTTTAAGCATCGATGAGTTTATATCATAAATTTATGTCCAAAAATAGATGTAGCAACTAAGAATTTAGCTTCAATGTTCTGTTGTCTTTTAGCTGGCCATTTAACAGTTTATGACCTTGGAATTTAGCTTCAATGTTCTGTTGTCTTTTAGCTGGCCAATTAACAGTTTATGACCTTGGAATTCGCTGTAAACTGTTTGCCCCTTGGTTATGGGTTCACGTCAAATAAGAGGGGAATTCAAGGTGTACTTCGAACACTCATTATATAGGAATGACCATGACAGGGTTAAGTGTTTGTAAACAATAGTGAATTAGAACAAATTGTCTCAGTAATTGAAGTCATTTTACACTTCGCATTGGGAATATTTACTTTGTTCAATTTGTTGTCGGACGGAACAATATCATTCACAATGCACTGTTAGCTATTGTATGTTTTTTAATTACTAGTGCTGAGCGATTAACCTACTTTTGGGGTATTTTTATTTTTTTTATAATTTAATTGACCAACTGTCGGTTCAATTATTAGAATTCCATTTCCTTCTGTTTTTTTCCCCTGTGAGCTCAATATGCACATTGCAGTTTCTGTAGAGATAAAACAGATCCAGCCCGAACTGTGTGCTGTAGTTGGGAGTTGTAGTTTCCAACAGGCCAATACTCTACATAGTTTAACGCAGAAATCGTGGTAATTAACTACAATGACCATAATCCATTGTGCGCCTACTTGTCCACCTGTCACATAAGAGAATGCAGTTTCTTCGGGAGGTATCTCTACCTGAAAATACATGATCTTAGTGATTGATAGTTGGTATTCAGCAGTGATAAAAGTATGCCTTAATTACTTTGAAGAACTACTAAAATAGTGATTTTGTCAGAAAGCATGGGCAGCAGCGCTACAGAGATGAGATGATTTAGAATTAAATAAAGTCATTAAATAAAACATTTAATATACACAAACACTGAAATATTTTATTAAAGTAATGTGAATATATAATGGTTAATGGGTGATCAGCAGTAATGGGCAGTCCCCTACCATCATGGGACTTATATTCATTGTTTTATGTTACAGCATTCAACCCACATAATGCATAGTGCATTTAACGTAAAAAAAAATACATTTTTCCGAAATCGAAATTGAAAACGAATTATATTTTCATTATCGAACTTAAACAGGCTTCAAAAAGCACTAATCGCTCGGCACTATGAATTATTAATACAGCAGTTAGTTATTGGTTCTCTTCGCCTTGCTTCAAAACACTGATCAGCAATTTGTAACAGTTCAACAGAGCACCATCCCACCAAGACTGTAGAAAAAGGCTGTCTTTGTGCATGACCTTTTGTTCTGCATCTCTGTAGAACTCTTGTTACTGAAGGGGACTACTTTTTGAGGAGGGACAAGAAAGGGCTCCACGAGTATAGAGTTCCCATTGGGAACAATGGAGAGCGGGGTCACCTTGCACTACATGGGTGGAACTTTAAATGCAATATTGTGGATCAAAGCCTGAACCAAAGTAGGTGAACATGCTGTTAGATGGGATCCAGTGAAGGACACATTCATAAAGGTTAAAGGTCAGAGTTTAACAAAGAGCAGAACGAGAAACTGTCACCTTTCTTAGCATCTCTTATTCTTTAATGATTCACTGAATCTAAAACACAGATAAAAAAATATTGAAAACTAATACTCAAAGGCAATAAAATAAGCAATACAATGTTAATGTACTACAAAGTTAGTCCATGATGATTTGTTCATCAGCTGACGAGATTCAAGGAGTCTGACCTAGTGCTGTTCAGCAGAGAAACCATTACATCTGTCTGGTTCCCTGTGGAGAAGCAGGTCAGATTCCAGGAGTCTGACCTAGTGCTGTTCAGCAGAGAAACCATTACATCTGTCTGGTTCCCTGTGGAGAAGCAGGTCAGATTCCAGGAGTCTGACCTAGTGCTGTTCAGCAGAGAAACCATTACATCTGTCTGGTTCCCTGTGGAGAAGCAGGTCAGATTCCAGGAGTCTGACCTAGTGCTGTTCAGCAGAGAAACCATTATATCTGTCTGGTTCCCTGTGGAGAAGCAGGTCAGATTCCAGGAGTCTGACCTAGTGCTGTTCAGCAGAGAAACCATTACATCTGTCTGGTTCCCTGTGGAGAAGCAGGTCAGATTCCAGGAGTCTGACCTAGTGCTGTTCAGCAGAGAAACCATTACATCTGTCTGGTTCCCTGTGGAGAAGCAGGTCAGATTCCAGGAGTCTGACCTAGTGATGTTCAGCAGAGAAACCATTACATCTGTCTGGTTCCCTGTGGAGAAGCAGGTCAGATTCCAGGAGTCTGGCCTAGTGCTGTTCAGCAGAGAAACCATTACATCTGTCTGGTTCCCTGTGGAGAAGCAGGTCAGATTCCAGGAGTCTGGCCTAGTGCTGTTCAGCAGAGAAACCATTACATCTGTCTGGTTCCCTGTGGAGAAGCAGGTTAGATTCCAGGAGTCTGACCTAGTGCTGTTCAGTAGAGAAACCATTATACCTGTCTGGTTCCCTGTGGAGAAGCAGGTCAGATTCCAGGAGTCTGACCTAGTGCGGTTCAGCAGAGAAACCATTAGATCTGTCTGGTTCCCTGTGGAGAAGCAGGTCAGATTCCAGGAGTCTGGCCTAGTGCTGTTCAGTAGAGAAACCATTACATCTGTCTGGTTCCCTGTGGAGAAGCAGGTCAGATTCCAGGAGTCTGACCTAGTGCTATTCAGCAGAGAAACGATTACATCTGTCTGGTTCCCTGTGGAGAAGCAGGTCAGATTCCAGGAGTCTGGCCTAGGCTGTTCAGCAGAGAAACCATTACATCTGTCTGGTTCCCTGTGGAGAAGCAGGTCAGATTCCAGGAGTCTGACCTAGTGCTGTTCAGCAGAGAAACCATTACATCTGTCTGGTTCCCTGTGGAGAAGCAGGTCAGATTCCAGGAGTCTGACCTAGTGATGTTCAGCAGAGAAACCATTACATCTGTCTGGTTCCCTGTGGAGAAGCAGGTCAGATTCCAGGAGTCTGGCCTAGTGCTGTTCAGCAGAGAAACCATTACATCTGTCTGGTTCCCTGTGGAGAAGCAGGTCAGATTCCAGGAGTCTGGCCTAGTGCTGTTCAGCAGAGTAACCATTACATCTGTCTGGGTCCCTGTGGAGAAGCAGGCCAGATTCCAGGAGTCTGACCTAGTGCTGTTCAGCAGAGAAACCATTACATCTGTCTGGTTCACTGTGGAGAAGCAGGTCAGATTCCAGGAGTCTGGCCTAGTGCTGTTCAGCAGAGAAACCATTACATCTGTCTGGTTCCCTGTGGAGAAGCAGGTCAGATTCCAGGAGTCTGACCTAGTGCTGTTCAGAAGAGAAACCATTACATCTGTCTGGTTCCCTGTGGAGAAGCAGGTCAGATTCCAGGAGTCTGGCCTAGTGCTGTTCAGCAGAGTAACCATTACATCTGTCTGGTTCCCTGTGGAGAAGCAGGTCAGATTCCAGGAGTCTGACCTAGTGCTGTTCAGCAGAGAAACCATTACATCTGTCTGGTTCCCTGTGGAGAAGCAGGTCAGATTCCAGGAGTCTGACCTAGTGCTGTTCAGCAGAGAAACCATTACATCTGTCTGGTTCCCTAACTCAGCCAGACCAGGGTGTCAGTAGCAGTCAGACCAGGGTGTCAGTAGCAGTCAGACGAGGGTGTCAGTAGCAGTCAGACCAGGGTGTCAGTAGCAGTCAGGCCAGTCAGATCAGGGTGTCAGTAGCAGTCAGGCCAGTCAGATCACGGTGTCAGTAGCAGTCAGGCCAGTCAGATCAGGGTGTCAGTAGCAGTCAGGCCAGTCAGATCAGGGTGTCAGTAGCAGTCAGACCAGTCAGATCAGGGTGTCAGTAGCAGTCAGGCCAGTCAGATCAGGGTGTCAGTAGCAGTCAGACCAGTCAGATCAGGGTGTCAGTAGCAGTCAGGCCAGTCAGATCAGGGTGTCAGTAGCAGTCAGACCAGTCAGATCAGGGTGTCAGTAGCAGTCAGACCAGTCAGATGATCAGGAGAAAATAGAGGGGGCCGAAAGGGAACATGAAAAGTGCAATTGTCCAAAACATCCCTAAGGAAATCAAAATAATTCCACATCCATAAAATGATACTTGTCAGGGTTGGTCTGCATCCATCCCAAATGGCACCCTATATCCTACATAGTACACTACTTTGGACCATAGCCCTATGGGCCCTGGTTCAAAGTAGTGCACTATGTAGGGTGCCATTTTGGACGCATCCCTATATCATCACCCTGCTCATTACGTCTTCATGAAGGGCTCTTCTGGGGCATACTTGATCTCCCAATATGAGTTGGCGGGTATTTCTCTTTTCCATTTTATTAGCAGCTAAGCTCTTTACACTTGTAGCATATTGCAGCAGGTTTCAAGCTTATGCTTTGTTGTCTTACATTATTGAAAATCTAGGCCCTCAGAGCCATTTCCCCCAGGTCTAGCTTTGTGTGAGAACACACGTATTTCTACTGCTAGTACACTGGGCTGTACTGGGGGAGGACAGGGGAGATTGTAAGGGTAATACGCATTAATCCATCCTGGTTGACTTTCCTCAAAACTTTAGCCCTCCCCTATTGCAGCTGTTGAGCCATAATGTTGATACCCTGACATCTATGAATATATTATTCATCGCGGCATTATAACTGCCAATCACTTCGTATCATATGAGGTGGACTGGAAACTATCATAAAGGTTAGGATACAACACCCAAATGAGAATGGTAACGTTCTAGAAGGGTAGGATACGGAGCATTGTAACGTTCTAGAAGGTAGGATACGGAGCATGCTAACGTTCTAGAAGGGTAGGATAAGGACTATGCTAACGTTCTAGAAGGATAGGATACGGAGCATTGTAACGTTCTAGAAGGATAGGATACGGACTATGCTAATGTTCTAGAAGGATAGGATACGGACTATGCTAATGTTCTAGAAGGATAGGATACGGACTATGCTAACGTTCTAGAAGGATAGGATACGGACTATGCTAACGTTCTAGAAGGATAGGATACGGACTATGCTAACGTTCTAGAAGGATAGGATACGGACTATGCTAACGTTCTAGAAGGATAGGATACGGAGCATGCTAACGTTCTAGAAGGATAGGATACGGACTATGCTAACGTTCTAGAAGGATAGGATACGGACTATGCTAACGTTCTAGAAGGATAGGATACGGAGCATGCTAACGTTCTAGAAGGATAGGATACGGAGCATGCTAACGTTCTAGAAGGATAGGATACGGAGCATGCTAACGTTCTAGAAGGATAGGATACGGAGCATGCTAACGTTCTAGAAGGATAGGATACGGACTATGCTAACGTTCTAGAAGGATAGGATACGGACTATGCTAACGTTCTAGAAGGCAGGGGAGTTGAAAAATACTGGAATAGAGAAGTGGCCTGAAAATGTGTGATCTAGTTCAACTCCATGGATAAGAATGGTGATGATAGCTACAGTAGAAGCTACCTCCTGACAAACACAGCTAGCAGTAATATGGAACATATCCTCAAACAAGAGACTAAAATGAAACAGAATAAATGCTGTTCACATATAATCCACTAGTAAACATACCAGACTGCCTAATGGTAAAGCTCCACAATGGACAGCAGGCAGCAGAAGCCCGTGAACAGATGACATCTGGAAATAAACTTCATATTAAAAAGCTATTGAATAACAGTGAAGAAACAATAGTCACAAAAACACATCTAAACGTCCACACATTGTTCATCAAATCATACTTTATTGAAAGTTGTTTTTCCTTGTACTAAAAATAAAAACTATTACATTGAGTCATAACCTGAAATTTAACAGCATCGACTATTGTCTATTCCTTGCATAAAAATCACTGCTTGGCAAGGTGGAAACTGGCTTCAAATCACTGTAAGACAACACAAAATCAGATCTAGTGGGAAATAGACAAATCACTGTAAGACAACACAAAACCAGATCTAGTGGGAAATAGGCAAATCATTGTCAAACGGCTCTACATTTCAAGTGTAGATCAAACTATTGAAAACTGGATGAAAATGTTAATGAGATTAACACTAAATTCAGGACACATTCCAAAAATTAAATGATTAGCACAAATATTGTTACAAACTTCTTATTTTATTATTCAGCCAATTACATTTTAGAAAAATATATAAAATATGTATTTCACAAAAATATATTTGCAGACAGGATTATCCATTTCAAAAAGGTTAACAATTATATAACTTTAAAAGTTTTTACTTATCAATATTATTATTTACATGTATATTTTCTGGCAGCTTTAGAAGCAGTCTTGATACTGGGACAATAAGTAATTTTTAAAAATACATCCATTGACTTTAAGTGAGTATCCACATTACATTGTAAAGTTACAGTATTAATTGTGGCTTGATGGCTCATTCCTTATGGTTGTATGTGGACTACACTGTAGTGGTTATCTTTCCATTCAAACAGAACGTTAGTAAGACGGTATGAAATGAACATGTCTACTGTCTGGTTAGTAGCCATTTTCCCAATAACAGTGTTAGGTAGTGTAAACATGTGAGGCTATACATGAAGCATACAGTGCTTGTGGTTAAAAGCGAGAGAAAAGGCACACTGATAAAACGTTCACAGCCACAATGGCTTGATCAATCAATCAATCAATCAATCAATCAATCATTCTCTTCATCCTCAAGGATCCTTCAGTTCTTCAAACGATCTCTGATCATGACGATAACCGATCAATAGCCCATGATGTGGTTAATGTGCCCCTGAGAAGAGACTCATTATGTGACAGGTAATCTTTATGGAACAAACCATTTACATGATGGGAGCATCCCAAATGGCACCCTCTCCACTATATAGTGCACTATGTGGGGAATAGGGTAGTGCACTATAATCAGGAATAGGGTGCCATTTGGGACTGAACCCATGTCATGTTCATTAACCAGTCCCTCCAGCATTTTGATGGGATTTTTGCAGGGCAAACGGCTTGATTTTGCTGCTGCAATCCTGACATTTTGCATGGCAATATGCTATGATTTAGTCCAATTTGTCGTGAAACTGTGCTGACGGGGGGAGGGGGGGTTTGTTGATGTGTTACTTCATTTAACTTCTTTGGGCTGCAGGGGCAGTATTGAGTAGCCCGGATAAAAGGTGCCCATTTCAAACGGCCTCGTACTCTATTCTTGCTCGTACAATATGCATATTATTATTACTATTGGATAGAAAACACTCTAGTTTCTAAAACCGTTTGAATTATATCTGTGAGTAAAACAGAACTCATTTTGCAGCAAACTTCATGACAGGAAGTGGAAAATCTAAAATCGATGCTCTGTTCTAGGGCCTGCCTATAAATGTGCTTGATACGTATTAGTATACATGCACTTCATACGCCTTCCACTAGATGTCAACAGGCAGTGAGAGAAGAAATGGAGTGTATAACTTGATCTGAGGTCGAATAAAAGCTCTTGGCATGACACCAATTTCCTGTTTCCTGGAACGCGCGAGAAGGGACCCGGTATTGCCTTCTGAAAAGCTGTCGTTATAGACGACTAATATCTCCGGCTTTGATTTTATTTGATAAATGTGACAATATCATCGTAAAGTATGTTTTTTCAATATAGTTTTATTAGATTATTGAATTTTTTTCGGGATGTTAGGCGTGTTGCGTTCTGTGTTTGTTGACGATGGAGAGCTTCGCGCCACTTAGCTAGTGTGCTTGCTAATTCAAGAGGGAAAAATGCCATTCTAAAACCAAACAACGATTGTTCCCGACAAAGGACCCCTTGTACAACATTCTGATGGAAGATCATCAAAAGTAGGACCCATTTTATGATGTTATTTCATATATCTGTCGAACATGTGTACTAGTAGTTTGCGCCCAGATTTTGGGCACTCTCTCGCTATAACGTAAGCTGGATTTCGTAATGAAGTTATTTTTAGAATTCTAACACGGCGATTGCATTAAGAACTAGTGTATCTATCATTTCCTATACAACATGTATTTTTTAGTAACGTTTATGAATAGTTATTTGGTCAGAATGTGTGTGTCAGAAAAATATCCGGACGTTGTGGGAAAAAGATGCTACGTTAGCACAATGTATAACCACTGATTTCAGCTCTAAATATGCACATTTTCGAACAAAACATAAGTGTATGTATAACCTGATGTTATAGGACTGTCATCTGATGAAGCTTATCAAGGTTAGTCAAAAATTATATATCTTTTGCTGGTTTGTTACGATCGCTAACTTTTGCTGCTGGTAAATGGCTTGTGTTTCTGGCTATTGTGGTAAGCTAATATAATGCTATATTGTGTTTTCGCTGTAAAACACTCAAGAAATCTGAAATATTGGCTGGATTCACAAGATGTTTGTCTTTAATTTGCTGTACACCATGTATTTTTCAGAAATGTTTTATGATGAGTATTTAGGTATTCCACGTTGGTGTCTGTAATTACTCTGGCTGCTTCGGTGCTATTTGTGACGGTAACTGTGATGGTAGCTGCAATGTAAAACTGATTTATACCTCAAATATGCACATTTTTCGAACAAAACAGATTTATTGTATAACATGTTATAAGACTGTCATCTGATGAAGTTGTTTCTTGGTTAGTTTGGTTGGTTCTTGGTTAGTTAGGTTGGTTTTGTGCATGCTACCCGTGCTGTGAAAAATGTCTGTCCTTTTTTGTATTTGGTGGTGAGCTAACATAAATATACGTGGTGTTTTGCTGTAAAACATTTTAAAAATCGGACATGTTGGCTGGATTCACAAGATGTTTATCTTTCAATTGCTGTATTGGACTTGTTAATGTGTGAAAGTTAAATATTTCTAAAAAATATATTTTGAATTTCGCGCCCTGCACTTGACCTGGCTGTTGTCATAAGTGTACCGACGTCGGGCTTGCAGCCAGAAGAAGTTAACTATATTATGCAGTAAATGTACTCCGATTGGTTGAAATTGCAAGCCCTATTTTTGTACTGCGGTGATGGGCCTGGTTAATGTGACAATATTGCGATGATTTGACTGTTGCACGTGGAAAGAGTGCAGTGATTGGTCAAATTTACAAGCTCTCGCATAATACGCAGGGAATTATTGATTTAGCAACAACAAAAAAGTCATTGCAGAAACCTGGAGGGACTGATTAACCCTTTTGACATTAGAAAGTCCAGAATGCTGACTCGGCCCAAGGTGAACATGAAGAGCAAAGCGGTCCATGGTCAATATGGTAGGTTTTATAGCCTGAGGGCCAACCCTTTAAAAAGGGCATATTTTATTATGTTGATTTTGTAGGTGCAACAATTGTCCCCAAAGTAAGAGACATAATATCCCATATTAGCATAAGGAATGTTTGATTATAATGTGCTATAGCTGTTAAATCCCATTGCCACTGATGATACATTTGTTTTGGTGTTTCTGGATGACTTGTACAACATGCTGGGTTAGGCCTACACACGGACACATGATATCAGTCATCCACACTACTGGGGGATGTTCAGGTAAAAATCAGGACACTACTTACAGGCTCCCCTGCCAGGCACCGATTACAACGTTGGCTGCCTTGGACTGCATAGACCTGTACAAGAGAAAACACGAGCCTGGAGGGTTATTTACGGCAAGAATTACACTTGATTATTTAATGGATTGTCACATTGTAATTCTGCAAATAAACATTTGAGGATGAACACTGCATAGAAGACAAGACTATTCAAAGTATACTGATTATGACAGAAGGACAATTTCACAGTGGAGTGAAACGATATACAAATATTATATCAACATTGTGGCACTAGCCACATTCCTTGGGTAAGGATGAGAAACAATTTCCCAAGCTTCCTTGACATCACCAGCATTGAGAAAACCTGTCATAAAGATAGCTAAGGCTACACCTTAGAGATCAGATGTTGAGGAAGCATGTTGTCATGGGTACGCCTAGTGTCCCTTACTGCTTGACCTATGAACCTTTATTACTACTACAGCAGCATCATCGTCATCCAGGAGGAAAACATGGACCATAAAAACACTCCTGCAATGCATGTGGGAGGCTAACTCCTTTGGGATATAGGCCTCGACTGTAGCAACAAAGACTCCAAAATAGTTGAATACGCATATCTACCATGTTAGAAGCTGGGTGGTTGATGCTGACACCGCTGTTGCTGTTTGGGACACCCTGCTGTTGCATGCTGGCATCCCATGTATCCATGGCACTGTCAGTCACCATCCCGCCATGTTCAACCTGGATGCAGACTCCCACTCCGTTGCACAGTCGTTTCTGAGGATTCAAACAATGCAGCATAGTTGTATAACATGACAGGTAATGATTGATCTAGTTAGTTAAATGGTTATAGGCATGCATTCACTTAGCTAATGTACTAAGAGAACGTTTCTTCATGAGAAACTGTGGTAGCACGTAGTCATAGTTACACGTGCTTTTTACATTTTGTAAACACCGGCTAAAGTTAGTTCTCTATGCGTTAGCTTAGCTAGCTAGCTCCCATACAACCAAATATGCATGCAAGGTTAGCTAAACTAGTAGCAATACAAATACATGCACACGTGATAACCAATAAATCACTATTAACTGATTTAGCCTAAAAATAGCAACACGCCAACTGGATAGCTATTTCAATAGCCAGTTAGCTAGACTGGTGTTAGTTAAACTATAAACACACCAATAGCAACAATGTTCTCACTAAAGCAATAGGCTACTGTTAACGTTATTGTCTGGAAACCCGACGTTGAATTGCATTGAATTCTTCGTCGGACAGAAATGTGCGCTTGAATCAGGGAAGTTTCCTCTTCCTCTACAATCCAGAATGTTGTTGAATATAATTGTATTTCATCGTTAATCGTTCAATGCAATTCAACGTCGGGTTTCAAGGCAATAAACTAGCTAAGGGCGGTTAAGGTCATACCGCTTGGCAATCTTTCCAGTTTTGAAGGTCCCCTTCGTGGCGTCTCTTATTCTGGAGGGGTGTCATATATTCCATGGTTGTAGAAAATTATACCTATTTTTAGTATCTATCGACTGAATTTAATAACAAAATGTCAAAGGTAACAGTAACGTTAGATAGCTGGCAAGCAAACAAATGCAACACGTCCAGTGTAAGCTAACTAGTTAATACTAACGAGGTCTTTTCAGAAACGTCCGGCTGCGATATCAAAATCAATGAAATTGCAACTAGTAGTGGCTACAAACCGGTTCAATCTCTGGCTACCTTGCTAGCTGGCTAGCTCCTTCACTTTCAGTTCGCTTTTCTACCGCAAGGACACGACAACCGTCCTGTTGATTTCTCTGCTGCTGACTTTTCAAAGTGTCGTCCCCGCTTGACTTCCAGCCAATCAGAATCGATTTCAAGTAGCGGGGGCGGGGGCTATCTGTATAGCACTTTGTGACAGTTGCCGATGTAAAATAAAAGCGCTTTATTAAATACGATTGATTTAATTTGTTTGTGGAATATGAGGACAAATTACTTTCCCCCCCCGCTACCAAATGCATGCTCAACACATTTTCTCCATTAGAATTATAACAATATTGTGCAATTAAACAGTAATATAGTATTTTACATGTTAGTTATTCATTTTAGTTCATAGATCAGTCATATACCGACTCTGTGTAGGTAGTTATGTCTTGTTCCATCCATATAGTTGCTATACCGACTCTACCATTAGCTTGTTTACACTGAGCTGCACTGGAGTCGGACCAAAATCATCGTTAAATTAACATTGGAGCCAGGTGAAAATGTACCTAAATTCATGGATGTGATATGCCACTGTAGTCCACATTTTGGAGTACAGTGGCATATCCCATCCCTGCATGGAGGTACGTTTTCAGACCCATATCTAGCGCAGGGTTCACTGTGTTTTAATATAACCATGATGCGTTCCGACCCCGTTCAGCTCAGTGTAAACAAGCAGAACAGTAAGGTTTGTGTCTTCTGGCAATCCACATAGAACACAATCGCTCGGTAAGCGATTACACATGTCTGAAAACATGGCGAATTTTGTGGAGGCAACATCCTCGCAGCAGTTTGAGGACTTGCTATCAAAGGCTGGCAAGTATGTGCATAATTTCATAACATGACATTTAAGCAATTAGCCATTGAATGGTTTTCATTCAAATGTGCGTCATATGATATTTAGCTTGCTATGATAGCTACTTTTCTGTTATATCGAAATCTAGCTAGCTAACGTTAGCGTGATGTAGCTTCACCATGTTAGGGAACGTTAACTAGCTAACGTTATCTAGCTGCTCCAAATGAAAGTGCAACTAACTAGCTAGCTATTTTAGCGGATATTTGCTTTAGCATGTCGTCGGACGACAACGAACTTGGAACATCTAGCTAGCTAATAACATACATGTTTATTGTACATGGTGTGAATGTAGTTGATCATTGTACATGCTGATGTGTTTACCTGATATAAACAGTCAGGCTCTGTGTCTTGAACTCATGTGGAATTCTTATCACGATATGGCAGGGCTAGGCGAGCCTTTCTATTAGGCAGACATTATATTATATTCCTGATAATGTAACGTTAGGTCTAGCTCTTATATGGGAGGGAGAGGGAGAGATTAACCCCCTTTATCAGACATGACCAGGTGCCTGCCCATTTCAGAATTAGGTAGCTAACTAGGTCTATTCAGTTATTGTGCTTTTTAAATCCATCATTACAAGTAGGCTATAAAATAATGTTTCATTCCAGAAAACATGTTATGATCCAGTGTCCTAGTCATGTGATGTTCAGTTGGTCAGTGATCTCCTGCATGATCATCAGTGTATGGGAAGTAAGAATTAATGGATGTCAACAATGTCAATTAGCTCGGCCTATTGATGGTAGACAGTAGTTGGCGAGTGTGCATGCATGTCCCACATCTTTAGCATATGAATCTGTGTGTCACTATAAAGTTGTGCTGTTTTAGACCTATTGCTATGCTGAGATCTGACACCTGTCTCTTCCTTGAGCCTCACCGGTGCACCTATGGACTTACACCCATTCCAATCTAATGTGACTTCTCTGTTCCACCAGGTTCTTGACGGTGGTCCACTTCCAGGCAGCATGGGCCCCTCAGTGCAGTCAGATGAACGATGTGATGGGAGAGCTGGCCAAAGAGAACAAACACACCATGTTTGTCAAGGTACATACTATACCTTGTCATGGATGTTACATGATGCCTGATACACATACTATACCTTGTGATGTATGTTACATGTAGTGATGTTGAATTGGATACCCGGAGCTTCGAGCCATGCGTCCAAGTCGCTAAGCAGCTAACTTTGAAGCACAGTGTGTCGATGTGTGTATTACTTTTTTCAGAAGTACGTCATCAATGTCCGAAGCATCGTTTGATCACTTGCTTTTTCAAACCGTGTGTTGCAGAGTGTGAGATCACACTGATTTCAGCGTGGTTCCGGTGCTTTCTTCTATTCTAAGCTGCTTTCAAACACACTGACCTCTATTGGACACCGTACTTACAAATATAGTTTCAGCTGACCGGTAGTGTAGCAGGTAGAGTAGGGAACTATGGTAACAGTCAGGTAATTGAATGTCGTGAGGTTGAATCCCGTTAGAAGGCACATTTAAAAAAAATGTGAAACCACACTTTCTGCACTGTTAAAGTGTTTTATTCAGTGTAGTATAAGCTTCTGTCTTAAGCATCCTAAATAATGCCATAGACAAACATGAACAACATCACCCCTGCCCAGAACCACCTGTTCTCTACGCTCTGCCATTTTGTTCCTCTCCATCGCCCACGCTCTTTCAATATTTAGATAATGAAGCATATGATTTTTCCATTGTCTTAACGATGGAGTATTGCTTAATTTCCACGGTTTGAAATATACGTTTATAAAAAAATAGCTAACGAGAAGAGTATCGTGCAACCCATCGAGCATTTCACTGCCCCCTAATCTGACATGTCTTGAAATATGCAGACAGACAAATTAAAAGTAAATTTACATTGTAATACTTCTGACAGCCAACTTTCTATCTCCGCCCATCACTTTTGGACTTTATAGCATTCCCAGAAGGCATGGATTATTGAGTCATTGTTAGTTTTACTCTTAAGACATGACTCTGCCGTTGTGCTGTAGAATTTATTAATTTTGTCTCTTGTATAATGAATTCTATACATTAGTTTGTACTGAATTAAGCATACATTTTTGTTACAAGTTATTTTGTTAGTTATGTTCCAAAAATTCCCTCCAATATCAGTTATTTTTAAGTCTTGGTTCCTATTAAGTCTGTGGCAGTCATGACATTTTGTCAGCCGGTTATTTAACACATTTAGCATCTTCAGGCCTCCATCATACAAGCCACTGATGCGCACCATTGGATTATCACATTTAAAAATGTCTAATGAATAAATGTAATATTACACCATCACAATAAATCCATTATTTATTTTAGTCCGGTCTAAATAAACATTATTTGTAGAAAATGTATTTCAGAAGAACAGAATATGATTTGGCCTACTGTATGTTATCTGGTTATGCTCCATGCCAAAGTTAGCTAGTTCATTTAGCAGACAAGATAAGTCCTGTGCTATTATTTTATATTATATGATTTGATAGTAAGAAGAATATAATTGAACTTAGCTGAATACATTAGGAAGGATGTGTTTCTCATTATGGAGCGAGTGAGCATAGGAAGTGGCTATGTTGAGAGTAAAAGTGACCATTTGAAACAGGTCTTATACACTAGATTCAGAGTTATTTAGCAGTTTTAGTTGTGAATGATACAAACTTTACAACGTCTTAGAAATCAAAACATATAAATGGGCTGTCTGATGGGACAAAAGACTATTGATGAGTTGAGAAAGTAGAAGGAAAAAGCTTGTGCTCTTGTTCCTTGCCTCAGGCTGCACAGCTGTTCTGTCATCAAGTGGTCATATTTTCACCCACCAGACTATTCTCCATTTAAATCTTTTCTTTAGTAATATACTAAATGAGTTTCGTTTTAGAATGGGTCATTTATCAATGGACAGGGACAGGAACAGGGACATGGAACAGGGACAGGAACAGGGACAGGAACAGGAACAGGGACAGGAACAGGGACAGGAACAGGGACAGGAACAGGGACAGGAACAGGAACAGGGACAGGAACAGGGACAGGAACAGGGACATGAACAGGGACATGAACAGGAACAGGGACAGGGACAGGAACAGGGACAGGAACAGGAACAGGGACATGGAACAGGAACAGGGACATGGAACAGGAACAGGGACAGGAACAGGGACAGGAACAGGGACAGGAACAGGGACAGGGACAGGAACAGGAACAGGGACATGGAACAGGGACAGGGACAGGAACAGGGACAGGGACATGGAACATGAACAGGGACATGAACAGGGACATGAACAGGGACATGGAACAGGGACATGAACAGGGACATGGAACAGGGACAGGAACAGGGGGCAGGAACAGGGACAGGAACATGGACAGGAACAGGAACAGGGACATGAACAGGGACAGGAACAGGGACATGGAACAGGAACAGGGACATGGAACAGGGACATGAACAGGGACATGAACAGGGACATGGGACATGGAACAGGAACAGGGACAGGGACAGGAACAGGGACCTGAACAGAGACAGGAACAGGGACAGGGACAGGGACATGGAACAGGGACAGGGACAGGAACAGGGACAGGGACATGAACAGGGACAGGAACAGGGACAGGGGACAGGGACAGGGAACAGGGACAGGAACAGGGACAGGGACATGAACAGGGACAGGGACAGGAACAGGAACAGGGACAGGGACATGACAGGGACAGGAACAGGAACAGGGACAGGAACAGGGACATGGAACAGGGACAGGGACATGAACAGGGACAGGAACAGGGACATGGGACAGGAACAGGGACATGGAACAGGAACAGGAACATGGACAGGAACAGGGACATGGAACAGGAACAGGGACATGGACATGGACAGGAACAGGGACATGGAACAGGAACAGGGACAGGAACATGGACATGGAACAGGGACAGGAACAGGGACATGGAACAGGGACAGGGACATGGACATGGAACAGGAACAGGGACATGGAACAGGAACAGGGACAGGAACAGGGACAGGGACATGGAACAGGAACATGGAACAGGGACAGGGACAGGAACAGGAACAGGGACAGGGACAGGGACATGGACAGACTTTGCAAAAAGGAACTAAGGCCAGAACGTGTCAATAAGTTATTTTTTTTTATCCCCCCCCCCCCCCCCCCCCCGCATTAATTTGATCTCCTGAGATTTCAGAGTATTCTGAAGAGATGTAGCATTACGTTCATAGAGCTTTTGACCAGAGCCCACAGGGGCAATGTAGTACACTAGTTATATAGGGAATATGATGTAGTGCACTAGTTATATAGGGAATATGGTGTAGTACACTAGTTATATAGGAATATGATGTAGTACACTAGTTATATAGGGAATATGATGTAGTGCACTAGCTATATAGGGAATATGATGTAGTACACTAGTTATATAGGAATATGATGTAGTACACTAGTTATATAGGAATATGATGTAGTACACTAGTTATATAGGGAATATGGTGTAGTACACTAGTTATATAGGGAATATGGTGTAGTACACTAGTTATATAGGAATATGATGTAGTACACTAGTTATATAGGAATATGGTGTAGTACACTAGTTATATAGGGAATATGGTGTAGTACACTAGTTATATAGGAATATGATGTAGTACACTAGTTATATAGGAATATGATGTAGTACACTAGTTATATAGGAATATGATGTAGTACACTAGTTATATAGGGAATATGGTGTAGTACACTAGTTATATAGGAATATGGTGTAGTACACTAGTTATATAGGGAATATGGTGTAGTACACTAGTTATATAGGGAATATGGTGTAGTACACTAGTTATATAGGGAATATGATGTAGTACACTAGTTATATAGGGAATATGGTGTAGTACACTAGTTATATAGGGAATATGATGTAGTACACTAGTTATATAGGAATATGGTGTAGTACACTAGTTATATAGGGAATATGATGTAGTACACTAGTTATATAGGGAATATGATGTAGTACACTAGTTATATAGGAATATGGTGTAGTACACTAGTTATATAGGGAATATGGTGTAGTACACTAGTTATATAGGGAATATGGTGTAGTACACTAGTTATATAGGAATATGATGTAGTACACTAGTTATATAGGAATATGATGTAGTACACTAGTTATATAGGAATATGATGTAGTACACTAGTTATATAGGGAATATGGTGTAGTACACTAGTTATATAGGAATATGATGTAGTACACTAGTTATATAGGAATATGGTGTAGTACACTAGTTATATAGGGAATATGGTGTAGTACACTAGTTATATAGGAATATGATGTAGTACACTAGTTATATAGGAATATGGTGTAGTACACTAGTTATATAGGGAATATGATGTAGTACACTAGTTATATAGGAATATGGTGTAGTACACTAGTTATATAGGGAATATGGTGTAGTACACTAGTTATATAGGAATATGATGTAGTACACTAGTTATATAGGGAATATGATGTAGTGCACTAGCTATATAGGGAATATGATGTAGTACACTAGTTATATAGGAATATGATGTAGTACACTAGTTATATAGGGAATATGGTGTAGTACACTAGTTATATAGGGAATATGGTGTAGTACACTAGTTATATAGGAATATGATGTAGTACACTAGTTATATAGGAATATGATGTAGTACACTAGTTATATAGGAATATGATGTAGTACACTAGTTATATAGGGAATATGATGTAGTACACTAGTTATATAGGGAATATGATGTAGTACACTAGCTGTATAGGGAATATGATGTAGTACACTAGCTATATAGGGAATATGATGTAGTACACTAGCTATATAGGGAATATGGTGTAGTGCACTAGTTATATAGGAATATGGTGTAGTACACTAGCTATATAGGGAATATGGTGTAGTACACTAGCTATATAGGGAATATGGTGTAGTACACTAGCTATATAGGGAATATGGTGTAGTACACTAGCTATATAGGGAATATGGTGTAGTACACTAGTTATATAGGGAATATGGTGTAGTACACTAGTTATATAGGGAATATGGTGTAGTACACTAGTTATATAGGGAATATGGTGTAGTACACTAGCTATATAGGGAATATGATGTAGTACACTAGTTATATAGGGAATATGGTGTAGTACACTAGCTGTATAGGGAATATGATGCCATTCTAAATCACATGTTATTGGTCACATATACACGTGTTTAGCAGATGTTATTGCGGGTGTAGCGAAATGCTTGTGTTTCTAGCTCCAACAGTGCAGTAATATCTAACAATTTCACAACAATACACACAACACACACAAAAGTAAAGGAATGGAATTAAGAATATATAAATATATGGACGAGCAGTAGGATATTTGATCCTACATATATTGTACACTGGAAATGAGCTATTTTCTTAATTTGTGTTTGAAGTTATTTTTCCCAATTATGAACAATATTCCTACATTCTCCAATAGGAGTCTGCTGTTCCTGTACCAGTCTAGGTTGTCTCTAACCAATCAATAGCACTGTTATTACCCATGTCACATGGAAACAAGCATTTTACTATAAATATTTAGTGACCATATGTTGCCATCCTCATAGCTTTATTTGACTGCATTAATGTAGGTTGTGTTCATACAGCCTGTAAGTGTCTGTCAGCCATAATGCCCTGCCTCATGGATCAGGAACACAAACAGCAGAGTTTGCTCGAGGCAGGAAGTAAGTGATGTCTGTAATCGCCTGTCTGTAATGGCTGGCTGCGACCAACCTGGGTCAGTGATTTATGGATTTCAATATGTGCGAGCTAAATATGATTGAACAATCTCTGGGTCAATTTGTGCACCAATGTTGGTTTTCTTTCCTCTGCCTGGGGGGGTGGGTGGGGGGGTTTCTGGAAATTCATGGTGAAATACTAACCTTCTCAAAGCCCTGTTTGTGTGATGGTCCAGTGTTGGACGGTAGCTAACGTGACCTTTTTAAAGTAACCCCTGTTGAACTCAGAAACATCATTGTGTTACCTCTCATGTAGCCTATTGTTTTTACCCATTGAATTGACTTGAACATGTGATTATATATATTTTTTTATGATTTTAAAGTAAATGGCAAACTTGGAACTATTTTATTCCTCTGTTAGTTTGAGGTGTGTGTGGTCACACTCGTTCCTTTAATTTGGTCCTGGTGGATTGCCATAGCACTGTCAAGAACAAAGCAACCGTCCATCACCAATCACAGATCACAGCTCACCAATCCCAGCTCACCAATCACAGCTCACAGCACCCCGAGCAGAGCAGGAGGTGGTGCTGCTCTGCTCTCTCATTTGTCTTTGCTTGTTAGACATATCAAAGTGGTGAATGTGTGCTTTATTTTCTCCCTGAAGGGTGATGCCTGCTGGCTAAATAAACCTCATGTTGAGGGGAGATTCAGTGGGGTTCTTCATGTGTGGATGCAGACATTGTTTGATGGCTTGGAAAGGGAACAAAGGGGTATCAACATTGTGTGGATGATCCCTCATTCACTCCATCTCTTTCTCCCTTCCTCTTCCCTTGCTTTGTCCTCTCTCTCCCTCCATCCCTTACTCCCTCTCTCCTTCCCTGCTCTCTCTCCCTCCATCCCTTCCTCCCTCCTTCACTTCTCTCTCTCTCCCTCCATCCATCCCTTCCTCCCTCCTTCACTTCTCTCTCTCTCCCTCCATCCCTTCCTCCCTCCTTCACTTCTCTCTCTCTCCCTCCATCCCTTCCACCCTCCTTCCCTCCATCCCTTCCTCCCTTTCTCCCTCCATCCCTTCCTCCATCCCTTCCCTCCTCTCTGTCTTACAGCTGGAGGCAGAAGCAGTGCCAGAGGTATCAGAGAAATATGAGATCGCCTCAGTCCCTACCTTCCTCTTCTTTAAGGTGAGTCTTATTGCCTCAGTCCCGACCTTCCTCTTCTTTAAGGTGAGTCTTATTGCCTCAGTCCCGACCTTCCTCTTCTTTAAGGTGAGTCTTATTACCTCAGTCCCGACCTTCCTCTTCTTTAAGGTGAGTCTTATTACCTCAGTCCCGACCTTCCTCTTCTTTAAGGTGAGTCTTATTGCCTCAGTCCCTACCTTCCTCTTCTTTAAGGTGAGTCTTATTACCTCAGTCCCAACCTTCCTCTTCTTTAAGGTGAGTCAAGTAGTGTAAAAAACTAATTTACACTACTTGGCCAAAAGTGTTTTCAACGTGGCACTGTCATAGGATGCCACCTTTCCCACAAATCAGTTGGTCAAATTTCTTCTCTGCTAGAGCTTCCCCGGTTAACTGTAAGTGCTGTTATTGAGAAATGGAAATGTCTAGGAGCAACAGCGGCTCAGCCGCGAAGTGGTAGGCCACACAAGCTCACGGAACGGGACTGTTGAGTGCTGTAGCACTTAGAAATCGTCTGTCCTCGGTTGGAACACTCACTACCGGGTTCCAAACTGCCTCTGGAGGCAACGTCAGCACAATAACTGTTTGTCAGGAGCCTCATGAAATGGGTTTCCGTGGTCGAGCAGCCGCACACAAGCCTAAGATCACCATGCGAAATGCCAAGGGTCAGCTGGAGTGGTGTAAAGCTCACCACCATTGGACTCTGGAGTGGTGTAAAGCAGTGCAGTGGAAACGCGTTTTTCTGGAGTTATGAATCACGCTTCACTATCTGGCAGTCCGATGGACGAACCTGGGTTTGGCGAATGCCAGGAGAACGCTACCTGTCCCAATGCATAGTGCCAACTGTTTGGTGGAGGAGGAATCATGGTCTGGGGATGTTTTTCATAGTTTGGGCCCTTTAGTTCCAGTAAAGGGAAATCTTAACGCTACAGCATACAATGACATTCCATACGATTCTGTGCTTCCAACTTTGTGGCAACAGTTTGGGGAAGGCCCTTTCCTGTTTCAGCATGACAATGCCCCTGTGCACAAAGCGAGGTCCATACAGAAATGGTTTGTCGAGATCGGTGTGGAAGTACTTGACTGGCCTGCACAGAGCCCTGACCTCAACCCCATCAAACACCTTTGGGATGAATTGGAACACCGACTGCGAGCCAGGACTAATGGCCCAACATCAGTGCCCGACCTCACTAATGCTCTTGTGGGTGAATGGAAGCCCCGCAGTAATGATCCAATATCTAGTGGAAAGCCTTCCCAGAAGAGTGGAGGCTGTTATAGCAGCAAAGGGGGGGACCAACTCCATATTATGGCCATGATTTTGGAATGAGATGTTCGACGAGCAGGTGTCAACATACCTTTGGTCATGTATTTTGTGAGTGTGTGTGTGTATAAACTCAGCAAAAAAAGAAATGTCCCTTTTTCAGGACCCTGTCTTTCAAAGATAATTCGTGAAAAATCCAAATAACTTCACAGATCTTCATTGTGAAGGGTTTAAACACTGTTTCCCATGCTTGTTCAATGAACCATAAACACTTAATGAACATGCACCTGTGGAACGGTCGTTAAGACACTAACATCTTACAGAAGGTAGGCAATTAAGTCACAGTTGTGAAAACTTTGGACACTAAAGAGGCCTTTCTACTGACTCTGAAAAACACCAAAAGAAAAATGCCCAGGGTCTCTGCTCATCGGCGTGAACGTGCCTTAGGCATGCTGCAAGGAGGAATGAGGACTGCAGATGTGGCCAGGGCAATAAATTGCAATGTCCGTACTGTGAGACGCTGAAGACAGAGCTACATGGAGACATGACGGACAGCTGATCGTCCTCGCAGTGGCAGACCACGTGTAACAACACCTGCACAGAATCGGTATATCCGAATATCACACCTGCCGGACAGGATGGCAACAACAACTGCCCGAGTTACACCAGGAATGCACAATCCCTCCATCAGTGCTCAGACTGTCTGCAATAGGCTGAGAGAAGCTGGACTGAGGGCTTGTAGGCCTGTTGTAAGGCAGGTCCTCACCAGACGTCACCGGCAACAACGTTGCCTATAGGCACAAACCCACCGTCGCTGGACCAAGACAGGACCGGCAAAAAGTGCTCTTCACTGACGAGTCGTGGTTTTGTCTCACCAGGGGTGATGGTCGGATTTGCGTTTATCATCGAAGGAATGAGCATTACACTGAGGCCTGTTCTCTGGAGCGGGATCGTTTTGGAGGTGGAGGGTCCGTCATGGTCTGGGGCGGTGTGTCACAGCATCATCGGACTGAGCTTGTTGTCATTGCAGGCAATCTCAACGCTGTGCGTTACAGGGAAGACATCCTCCTCCCTCATGTGGTACCCTTCCTGCAGGCTCATCCTGACATGACCCTCCAGCATGACAATGCCACCAGCCATACTGCTCGTTCTGTGCGTGATTTCCTGCAAGACAGGAATGTCAGTGTTCTGCCATGGCCAGTGAAGAGCCCGGATCTCAATCCCATTGAGCACGTCTGGGACCTGTTGGATCGGAGGGTGAGGGGCCAGGGCCATTCCCCCAAGAAATGTCCAGGATCTTGCAGGTGCCTTGGTAGAAGAGTGTGGTAACATCTCACAGCAAGAACTGGCAAATCTGGTTCAGTCCATGAGGAGGAGATGCACTGCAGTACTTAATGCAGCTGGTGGCCACCAGATACTGACTGTTACTTTTGATTTTGACCCCCCCTTTGTTCAGGGACACATTATTCAATTTCTGTTCGTCACATGTCTGTGGAACTTGTTCAGTTTATGTCTCAGTTGTTGAATCGTGTTATGTTCATACAAATATTTACGCATGTTAAGTTTGCTGAAAATAAACGCAATTGACAGTGAGAGGACGTTTCTTTTTTTGCTGAGTTTATATATATATACATATATATGTATATATATATACAGTACCAGTCAAAAGTTTGGACACACCTATTCATTCCAGGGTTTTTCTTTATTTTTACTATTTTCTACAATGTAGAATAATAGTGAAGACATCAAAAAGATGAAATAACACATATGGAATCATGTAGTAACCAAAAAAGTGATAAACAATCAAAATATATTTTATATTTGAGATTATTCAAAGTAGCCACCCTTTGCCTTGATGACAGCTTTGCGCACTCTTGGCATTCTCTCAACCAGCTTCACGTGGAATGCTTTTCCAACAGTCTTGAAGGAGTTCCCACGTATCCTGATCATTTGCTTTACTGAAGTTGCGAGACATTGCAAGCCAAGAAATTGTGATCTACAGCATTCCGTTGCGAGCTACAACTTTGGATTGCTGATAGAGTCAGAACCGAACACTAGGCCTGTCTGCCCTCTCTCTCTCCGTCCCTCACTAGCTCGCTATGAAAGATGCAAGTGTTTGTGTTCTCGGAATTACGACAACTAATCAGTCTCCTCCATTCCAAAAATGCTGAATATTAGGAGTCGATTCCTGGCGGAATTGAATCTTGACACTCCGAAATGGGAGTCGACACCGGGAGTCGACGTGCAAGGAGTCAAGGAATCAAATTATTTTGGATTCGACTCTTCACCACTACGTCATCGTCGTTAACAGTTGGAAAAATGGCAGAGAAAGGCCAGCGACAGCAATACTGTATGACAATACTTTGAGAAGTTGAATGAGAAGGAAGTGCAGACTTTGTGAGGTGGAACTGAGGTACAGTAATAGTAGAGCAGGTACAAGGCTTCACCATCTGAAAGGGACGCACCGAGACGCACCGGGACGCACCGAGACGCACCGTGACGCACCGTGACGCACCGAGACGCACCGTGACGCACCGAGACGCATCGAGATGCACCGTGACGCACCGGGACGCACTGTGACGCCCAAACCTCTGCTGGCAGCAGCACAGCTGCATTTGTTGTGAATTCATGTGGAATTTTATGAATTTGTCTTGTCGTTTATAACGGAAAACTGGAAGAAAAAAAACTGTGTTTGAAATCCACATTTACCGTGTCAAGTTCTTTAGTCCTTTTATTCATTTTTGTACAGTATGGAAAGTAACATGCTGCCCTTAGGATGCCTATATCAGCCTTAGAGGCTGCTGGTAAGTTAGGATGCCTATATCAGCCTTAGAGGCTGCTGGTAAGTTAGGATGCCTATATCAGCCTTAGAGGCTGCTGGTAAGTTAGGATGCCTATATCAGCCTTAGAGGCTGCTGGTAAGTGCTTGTCTGTTAGGAGAGGTAACACACACTGGATGTCAGGATCAATAGGAGAATATAACCTAGTTTAGAGCTTCTCCACAGTTAGTACTATCAGGCCTTCTGTCAGGCCTTCACTGATGATTTAACATGCCAAACATTCAACTGGGAGAGGACTCCTGTCCTTGAATCTCAATCTCTCTCTGTCTCTCTTTTTTTCTCTTTCTCGCTCTCTTTTTCTCGGCCTCTCTCTCTTTCTTGATCTCTCTCTCTCAACCCTCCTCCTCTGGAATAATACAAACAAAAAGAAAAACCATTGCGTTAAAATATTAATGTTATTTTTCTTTCTCCCCCATCCTCTGGTGGGTCTCAGGGTGGCCAGAAGATTGACAGGCTGGACGGAGCTCATGCCCCAGAGCTGACCAATAAGGTCCAGAGGCTGTCGGTCAGCTCGGGGGGGCTGGGCGGGCCAGGGCCGGAGCCCCCTAAAGAGGACCTTAATGAGCGTCTGAAGAGACTGATCAACGCAGCACCCTGCATGCTCTTCATGAAGGGATCCCCCCAGGAACCCCGCTGCGGTAAAGAGAGAGAGAGAGTGTGTGTGTGTGTGTGGTCTTCATGAACAGGCTCCCGCTGTGGAAAACACATAGGGGCCAGGCCTGGTAATTAGAGAAAGACAGAGGGGGGTTGGTGGTGGAGGAGGAGGAGGAGAGGTAGGCCTGGTGGTGGTGGTGGAGGAGGAGAGGCAGGCCTGGTGGTGGTGGAGGAGGAGAGGTAGGCCTGGTGGTGGTGGAGGAGGAGAGGTAGGCCTGGTGGTGGTGGAGGAGGAGAGGTAGGCCTGGTGGTGGTGGAGGAGGAGAGGCAGGCCTGGTGGTGGTGGAGGAGGAGAGGCAGGCCTGGTGGTGGTGGAGGAGGAGGAGAGGCAGGCCTGGTGGTGGTGGAGGAGGAGGAGAGGCAGGCCTGGTGGTGGTGGAGGAGGAGAGGCAGGCCTGGTGGTGGTGGAGGAGGAGAGGCAGGCCTGGTGGTGGTGGAGGAGGAGAAGGAGATGCAGGCCTGGTGGTGGAGGAGGAGAGGTAGGCCTGGTGGTGGTGGAGGAGGAGAGGTAGGCCTGGTGGTGGTGGAGGAGGAGAGGTAGGCCTGGTGGTGGTGGAGGAGGAGAGGCAGGCCTGGTGGTGGTGGAGGAGGAGAGGCAGGCCTGGTGGTGGTGGAGGAGGAGGAGAGGCAGGCCTGGTGGTGGTGGAGGAGGAGGAGAGGCAGGCCTGGTGGTGGTGGAGGAGGAGGAGAGGCAGGCCTGGTGGTGGTGGAGGAGGAGGAGAGGCAGGCCTGGTGGTGGTGGAGGAGGAGGAGAGGCAGGCCTGGTGGTGGTGGAGGAGGAGGAGAGGCAGGCCTGGTGGTGGTGGAGGAGGAGAGGCAGGCCTGGTGGTGGTGGAGGAGGAGAGGCAGGCCTGGTGGTGGAGGAGGAGAGGCAGGCCTGGTGGTGGTGGAGGAGGAGAGGCAGGCCTGGTGGTGGTGGAGGAGGAGAGGCAGGCCTGGTGGTGGTGGAGGAGGAGAGGCAGGCCTGGTGGTGGTGGAGGAGGAGAGGTAGGCCTGGTGGTGGTGGAGGAGGAGAGGTAGGCCTGGTGGTGGTGGAGTAGGAGAGGTAGGCCTGGTGGTGGTGGAGTAGGAGAGGCAGGCCTGGTGGTGGTGGAGTAGGAGAGGTAGGCCTGGTGGTGGTGGAGTAGGAGAGGTAGGCCTGGTGGTGGTGGAGTAGTAGAGGCAGGCCTGGTGGTGGTGGTGGAGCAGGAGAGGCAGGCCTGGTGGTGGTGGAGGAGGAGAGGCAGGCCTGGTGGTGGTGGTGGAGGAGGAGAGGCAGGCCTGGTGGTGGTGGTGGAGGAGGAGAGGCAGGCCTGGTGGTGGTGGTGGAGGAGGAGAGGCAGGCCTGGTGGTGGTGGTGGAGGAGGAGAGGCAGGCCTGGTGGTGGTGGTGGAGGAGGAGAGGCAGGCCTGGTGGTGGTGGTGGAGGAGGAGAGGCAGGCCTGGTGGTGGTGGTGGAGGAGGAGAGGCAGGCCTGGTGGTGGTGGTGGAGGAGGAGAGGCAGGCCTGGTGGTGGTGGTGGAGGAGGAGAGGCAGGCCTGGTGGTGGTGGTGGAGGAGGAGAGGCAGGCCTGGTGGTGGTGGTGGAGGAGGAGAGGCAGGCCTGGTGGTGGTGGAGGAGGAGGAGAGGCAGGCCTGGTGGTGGTGGAGGAGGAGGAGAGGCAGGCCTGGTGGTGGTGGAGGAGGAGGAGAGGCAGGCCTGGTGGTGGTGGAGGAGGAGGAGAGGCAGGCCTGGTGGTGGTGGAGGAGGAGGAGAGGCAGGCCTGGTGGTGGTGGAGGAGGAGGAGAGGCAGGCCTGGTGGTGGTGGAGGAGGAGGAGAGGCAGGCCTGGTGGTGGTGGAGGAGGAGGAGAGGCAGGCCTGGTGGTGGTGGAGGAGGAGGAGAGGCAGGCCTGGTGGTGGTGGAGGAGGAGGAGAGGCAGGCCTGGTGGTGGTGGAGTAGGAGAGGCAGGCCTGGTGGTGGAGTAGGAGAGGCAGGCCTGGTGGTGGAGGAGGAGGAGGAGAGGCAGGCCTGGTGGTGGTGGAGTAGGAGAGGCAGGCCTGGTGGTGGAGTAGGAGAGGCAGGCCTGGTGGTGGTGGAGGAGGAGGAGAGGCAGGCCTGGTGGTGGAGGAGGAGGAGAGGCAGGCCTGGTGGTGGTGGAGGAGGAGAGGCAGGCCTGGTGGTGGTGGAGGAGGAGAGGCAGGCCTGGTGGTGGTGGAGGAGGAGAGGCAGGCCTGGTGGTGGTGGAGGAGGAGAGGCAGGCCTGGTGGTGGTGGAGGAGGAGAGGCAGGCCTGGTGGTGGTGGAGGAGGAGAGGCAGGCCTGGTGGTGGTGGAGGAGGAGAGGCAGGCCTGGTGGTGGAGGAGGACATTACACTGTACAGGGTTGAGGTTCCACTCTAACCACGCCGCTGATTATAAGTATCAGTATTAGGTTCAAGGCAGTTTGCCAAACGTCTAACGTTACATTTTAGTTTAGTTTAAAATCTAAACCCACACGTGTCACTTTTCACCTCATCCTGAAATGTATCTGTAAATATTTTTAATCTGTAAAGAAGCCAAGTCGTAGTGTTTGAACTCTAGTTGAATCCCCACCAAGCCGCGCGATGCTGTGACTACGACCTCGCTACTTCTTTAAAGAAGCCCTCTAAACCTGAATTTAAAGGTTACACACTCATACACCATGTAAAACACATGTTCCTAACACATTACACGCTCTTTGTGTGTGTCTGTGTGTGTGTGTGTGCATAATAACCTAACTTTCCTTGAAATAAGAAATCAGCATTTTATGTTCCCTTTTTCCTGGAGCTGTATCGTCTGTCTGCGGAGCGCGATCCCCCTGACCCTTTAGGAGAAGGAGAGAGGGGGAACAACCTCTCGCCAATCAATCGTGCGTGTCTGGGTCTAGGATAGAGAGCCTCTAGCCAGAGAAAGCAGCTGGGCCTGGTGTAGTAGAAACAAGTTAATATAGTGGCATGTAGCTGAATAACCATTAGTTAGGGGCCTCTAGCTGTTTTATAATGAATTCCCCCATGAATGAATGAAGTATCAGAATGAGAGTTTCACTGCAGGCTCTACATGCAGGCAACATATCACCCCTCCCCTCCTCCCACTCCTGTTCCCTCTCTGTTTCCTTCTCTTTTTCTCTGCCTCTCACTTTCTTTTATGATCGCTCGCTCTCCTCTCTCTCTCCCTCTCTTTCTCCTCTCTCCCTCTTTCTCCCTCTCTTTCTCCTCTCTCCCCCTCTCCCTCTTTCTCCTCTCTCCCTCTTTCTCCTCTCGCTCTCCTCTCCCTCTCTTTCTCCTCTCTCCCTCTTTCTCCCTCTCTTTCTCCTCTCTCCCCCTCTCTCCCTCTTTCTCCTCTCGCTCTCCTCTCCCTCTCTTTCTCCTCTCTCCCTCTTTCTCCTCTCGCTCTCCTCTCCCTCTCTTTCTCCTCTCTCCCTCTTTCTCCTCTCTTTCTCCTCTCTCCCCCTCTCCCTCTTTCTCCTCTCTCCCTCTCTCTCGCTGTCTTTCACTCGCTCTCTCTCTCTCCCTCTCTTTCTCCTCTCTCCCTCTTTCTCCCTTTCTTTCTCCCCCTCTCCCTCTTTCTCCTCTCTCCCTCTCTTTCTCCTCTCTCCCTCTCTTTCTCCTCTCTCTTGCTGTCTTTCACTCGCTCTCTTGCTGTCTTTCACTCGCTCTCTCTCCCTCTTTCTCCTCTCTCCCTCTCTTTCTCCTCTCTCCCTCTCTTTCTCCTCTCTCTTGCTGTCTTTCACTCGCTCTCTTGCTGTCTTTCACTCGCTCTCTCTCCCTCTTTCTCCTCTCTCCCTCTCTTTCTCCTCTCTCCCTCTCTTTCTCCTCTCTCTTGCTGTCTTTCACTCGCTCTCTTGCTGTCTTTCACTCGCTCTCTCTCCCTCTTTCTCCTCTCTCCCTCTCTTTCTCCTCTCTCCCTCTCTTTCTCCTCTCTCTTGCTGTCTTTCACTCGCTCTCTTGCTGTCTTTCACTCGCTCTCTCTCCCTCTTTCTCCTCTCTCCCTCTCTTTCTCCTCTCTCCCTCTCTTTCTCCTCTCTCTTGCTGTCTTTCACTCGCTCTCTTGCTGTCTTTCACTCGCTCTCTCTCCCTCTTTCTCCTCTCTCCCTCTCTTTCTCCTCTCTCCCTCTCTTTCTCCGCTCTCTTGCTGTCTTTCACTCGCTCTCCCCTCTTTCTTTCTTGATCTCTCGCGCTCCTCTCTTTTTTTTTTGCTAATTTATTAAACAAAAACACTGATCACATTTACATAAGTATTCAGACCCTTTACTCAGTACTTTGTTGAAGCACTTTTGGCAGCAATTACATCCTCAAGTCTTATTTGGTATGACGCTACAAGCTTGGCACACCTGTATTTGGGGAGTTTATCCAATTCTCTCTGCAGATCCTCTCAAGCTCTGTCAGGTTGTATGGGGAGCGTCGCTGCACAGCTACATTCAGGTCTCTCCAGAGATGTTCGATCGGGTTCAAGTCCGGGCTCTTGCTGGGTCACTCAAGAACATTCAAAAACTTGTCCCGAAGCTACTTCTGTGTTGTCTTGGCTGTGTGCTTAGGGTCGTTGTCCTGTTGGAAGGTGAACCTTCGCCCCAATCTGAGGTCCTGAGCGCTCTGGAGCAGGTTTTTATGAAGGATCTCTCTGTACTTTGCTCCTGTCATCTTTCCCTCAATCCTGACTAGTCTCCCAGTCCCTGCCGCTGAAAAACATCCCCAAAGCATGATGCTGCCACCACCATGCTTTACCGTAGGGATGGTGCCAGGTTTCTTCCAGACGTGGTGCTTGGCTTTCAGGCCAAAGAGTTCAATCTTGGTTTCATCAGACCAGAGAATCTTGTTTCTCATGGTCTGAGAGTCTTTAGATGCCTTTTGGCAAATTCCAAGCGGGCTGTCATGTGCCTTTTACTGAGGAGTGGCTTTAGTCTGGTCACTCTACAATAAAGGCCTGATTGGTGGAGTGCTGTAGAGATAGTTGTCCTTCTGGAAGGTTCTCCCATCTCCACAGAGGAGCTCTGTCAGATTGACCATTGGGTTCTTGGTCACCTCCCTGACCAAGGCCCTTCTCCCCCGATTGCTCAGTTTGACCCGGGCGGCCAGCTCTAGGAAGAGTGTTGGTGGTTCCAAACTTCTTCCATTTAAGAATGATGGAGGCCGCTGTGTTCTTGGTACCTTCAATGCTGCAGAAATGTTTTGGTACCCTTCCCCAGATCTGTGCCTCGACACAATCCTGTCTCGGAGCTCTACAGACAATTCCTTCAACCTCATGGATTGGTTTTTGCTCTGACATGCACTGTCAACTGTGGGTCCTCCTTATATAGACAGGTACGTGCCTTTCCAAATCATGTCCAATCAATTGAATTGATCACAGGTGGATTCCAATCAAGTTGTAGAAACATCTCAAGGATGATCAATGGAAACAGGATGCACCTGAGCTCAATTTCGAGTCTCATAGCAAAGGGTGAATACTTATGTAAATAATGTATTTTTTTACATTAATTTTATTACATTTGCAAAATCAAAAAACTTGTTTTCGCTTTGTGATTATGAGGTATTGTGTGTAGATTGAGGATTTTTTTTTACATCCATTTTAGAATAAGGCTGTAACAAAATGTGGAAAAAGTCAAGGGGTCTGAATACTTTCCGAAAGGTGTGTGTGTGTGTGTGTGTGTGTGTGTGTGTGTGTGTGTGTGTGTGTGTGTGTGTGTGTGTGTGTGTGTGTGTGTGTGTGTATATGACAATCATTTTAAGTAATATGTGTAACACTGTTCAAATAAAAATGAATATATATATATACACTTTTATCAGTGTTACACGTATTACTTAAAATGAATGTGATGATACCAGGCTAGGGTTTGGGACCATCTTTATTTGACCTTTTAACTTCATGTCTTGTTCATTTGTTTCCAAATGACCCCTATAATATGAGGGTAACAAACATGCTGCTGACCAAACTCATCTGCAATTATGTCCTGATTTAATATCCTGACTCTGTTGTTCCTGTTAACATACAATAACATGTAACTAACATCCAGATTAATATCCTGACTCTGTTGTTCCTGTTAACATACAATAACATGTAACTAACCAGATTAATATCCTGACTCTGTTCCTGTTAACATACAATAACATGTAACTAACATCCAGATTAATATCCTGACTCTGTTGTTCCTGTTAACATACAATAACATGTAACTAACCAGATTAATATCCTGACTCTGTTGTTCCTGTTAACATACAATAACATGTAACTAACCTGATTAATATCCTGACTCTGTTGTTCCTGTTAACATACAATAACATGTAACTAACCTGATTAATATCCTGACTCTGTTGTTCCTGTTAACATACAATAACATGTAACTAACCTGATTAATATCCTGACTCTGTTGTTCCTGTTAACATACAATAACATGTAACTAACCTGATTAATATCCTGACTCTGATGTTCCTCTTAACATACAATAACATGTAACTAACCTGATTAATATCCTGACTGATGTTCCTGTTAACATACAATAACATGTAACTAACCTGATTAATATCCTGACTCTGTTGTTCCTGTTAACATACAATAACATGTAACTAACCTGATTAATATCCTGACTCTGATGTTCCTGTTAACATACAATAACATGTAACTAACCTGATTAATATCCTGACTCTGATGTTCCTGTTAACATACAATAACATGTAACTAACCTGATTAATATCCTGACTCTGTTGTTCCTGTTAACATACAATAACATGTAACTAACCTGATTAATATCCTGACTCTGTTGTTCCTGTTAACATACAATAACATGTAACTAACATCCAGATTAATATCCTGACTCTGTTGTTCCTGTTAACATACAATAACATGTAACTAACCTGATTAATATCCTGACTCTGTTGTTCCTGTTAACATACAATAACATGTAACTAACATCCTGATTAATATCCTGACTCTGTTGTTCCTGTTAACATACAATAACATGTAACTAACCTGATTAATATCCTGACTCTGTTGTTCCTGTAAACATACAATAACATGTAACTAACCTGATTAATATCCTGACTCTGTTGTTCCTGTTAACATACAATAACATGTAACTAACCTGATTAATATCCTGACTCTGATGTTCCTGTTAACATACAATAACATGTAACTAACATCCAGATTAATATCCTGACTCTGATGTTCCTGTTAACATACAATAACATGTAACTAACCTGATTAATATCCTGACTCTGTTGTTCCTGTTAACATACAATAACATGTAACTAACCTGATTAATATCCTGACTCTGTTGTTCCTGTTAACATACAATAACATGTAACTAACCTGATTAATATCCTGACTCTGTTGTTCCTGTTAACATACAATAACATGTAACTAACCTGATTAATATCCTGACTCTGTTGTTCCTGTTAACATACAATAACATGTAACTAACCTGATTAATATCCTGACTCTGTTGTTCCTGTTAACATACAATAACATGTAACTAACCTGATTAATATCCTGACTCTGTTGTTCCTGTTAACATACAATAACATGTAACTAACCTGATTAATATCCTGACTCTGTTGTTCCTGTTAACATACAATAACATGTAACTAACATCCAGATTAATATCCTGACTCTGTTGTTCCTGTAAACATACAATAACATGTAACTAACATCCAGATTAATATCCTGACTCTGTTGTTCCTGTTAACATACAATAACATGTAACTAACCTGATTAATATCCTGACTCTGTTGTTCCTGTTAACATACAATAACATGTAACTAACATCCAGATTAATATCCTGACTCTGTTGTTCCTGTTAACATACAATAACATGTAACTAACCTGATTAATATCCTGACTCTGTTGTTCCTGTTAACATACAATAACATGTAACTAACATCCTGATTAATATCCTGACTCTGTTGTTCCTGTTAACATACAATAACATGTAACTAACCTGATTAATATCCTGACTCTGTTGTTCCTGTTAACATACAATAACATGTAACTAACATCCTGATTAATATCCTGACTCTGTTGTTCCTGTTAACATACAATAACATTTAACTAACCTGATTAATATCCTGACTCTGATGTTCCTGTTAACATACAATAACATGTAACTAACATCCAGATTAATATCCTGACTCTGTTGTTCCTGTTAACATACAATAACATGTAACTAACCTGATTAATATCCTGACTCTGATGTTCCTGTTAACATACAATAACATGTAACTAACATCCAGATTAATATCCTGACTCTGATGTTCCTGTTAACATACAATAACATGTAACTAACCTGATTAATATCCTGACTCTGTTGTTCCTGTTAACATACAATAACATGTAACTAACCTGATTAATATCCTGACTCTGTTGTTCCTGTTAACATACAATAACATGTAACTAACCTGATTAATATCCTGACTCTGTTGTTCCTGTTAACATACAATAACATGTAACTAACCTGATTAATATCCTGACTCTGTTGTTCCTGTTAACATACAATAACATGTAACTAACCTGATTAATATCCTGACTCTGTTGTTCCTGTTAACATACAATAACATGTAACTAACCTGATTAATATCCTGACTCTGTTGTTCCTGTTAACATACAATAACATGTAACTAACCTGATTAATATCCTGACTCTGTTGTTCCTGTTAACATACAATAACATGTAACTAACATCCAGATTAATATCCTGACTCTGTTGTTCCTGTAAACATACAATAACATGTAACTAACATCCAGATTAATATCCTGACTCTGTTGTTCCTGTTAACATACAATAACATGTAACTAACCTGATTAATATCCTGACTCTGTTGTTCCTGTTAACATACAATAACATGTAACTAACATCCAGATTAATATCCTGACTCTGTTGTTCCTGTTAACATACAATAACATGTAACTAACCTGATTAATATCCTGACTCTGTTGTTCCTGTTAACATACAATAACATGTAACTAACATCCTGATTAATATCCTGACTCTGTTGTTCCTGTTAACATACAATAACATGTAACTAACCTGATTAATATCCTGACTCTGTTGTTCCTGTTAACATACAATAACATGTAACTAACCTGATTAATATCCTGACTCTGTTGTTCCTGTTAACATACAATAACATTTAACTAACCTGATTAATATCCTGACTCTGATGTTCCTGTTAACATACAATAACATGTAACTAACATCCAGATTAATATCCTGACTCTGTTGTTCCTGTTAACATACAATAACATGTAACTAACCTGATTAATATCCTGACTCTGTTGTTCCTGTTAACATACAATAACATGTAACTAACCTGATTAATATCCTGACTCTGTTGTTCCTGTTAACATACAATAACATGTAACTAACAACTCGTTGATTTCTCCTCAGTGTTTCAGCCTTCAGATTGTAGTTCTATTTCAGTACCATGCTATCTAGCATAACAGCCGTGTACCTGTCTTATACCAGGTTTACAAACACACTGTGTTCTCCTCATCACCCAGGTTTCAGCCGTCAGATTGTGGCGCTTTTCAAGGACCACGCTATCCAGCATAACAGCCGTGTACCTGTCTTATACCAGGTTTACAAACACACTGTGTTCTCCTCATCACCCAGGTTTCAGCCGTCAGATTGTGGCGCTTTTCAAGGACCACGCTATCCAGTTCAGCAGTTTTGACATCCTGTCAGACGAGGAAGTGAGAGGGGGGCTGAAGACCTTCTCCAACTGGCCCACCTACCCTCAGGTTTACATTAACGGAGAACTCGTAGGGGGACTGGACATTGTCAAGGTGAGTAATGTTAAACACACATTTAGCCCTACACATTTTTATTTTCCAGAGAAGTGAGGCGAGCCAAAAACAAAACAAACGTGGACAACAATAAAATAAAAAATTGAACCCTTGTAAAAATACTAAATAACCTTGGTATAACACCTAGAGACCTCACCAAGAGATTTGAGCCTTTTGGTGTAATGGTTTTAGAATGACCGTGACCAGGGTTTTGAGCCCTGGTCAGGATACCCTCCTAATGAACTTCTGTCATTCTTCATAATGGATGTTCTATGTATAGAATTCTATTAAAGTAATCAGACCCCCATCTTTACTGTATTGATCTGCTTCAGCTTCTATTCAGCTTGAATTCTACATTTAACACAATCTAGCATGTAAATATATTTAGATAGCTGACGCAAAAGCACAAATCAAATCACATTGTCTTCAGGAAGTGTACTTCTTGAGTCATATTTTTCTTACCCTTTAGATGTGTTCACTGCAGGCTGACTAGCAGCTATGAAGTTGCAGTGTCCCATTTAAATACATGATCAACCTGATGTATCTACCAAACAAGTTCTACAGCAACATAATCCAAAAAGGGAAGCTACTAAAATGTTTTCCTATTACTGTTCGCGACTCACAAAATATTATTTTAATTCCCAGGATTTGATTCACCGCGATCAAACCGAATCCCAACTACTGCAAATGGCGAAGCGAATCATTTGATTCACCGCGATCGAACAGAATCCCAACTACTGCAATGGCGAAGCGAATCATTCGATTTGTAAAAATAAAAAAAATAAAAAAATAAATTGGGGGGACTGAGTACAGTGGGCTCTGTGAACGGCGTAACATCAATCACTTTACACTCCCTAAAAGCGCTGGTTTTCCCGATTTTTATATAAATAAATAAAATAAATAATTTCTTTTTTGTGTATATATATATATATATATATATATATATATATATATATTTTTTTCATATGCACTATTACAAGTGCAGCTGTGAGGTTTACAGACACAGGAAATCGGCCATTTGCATGGGGAGCGACACGTGACGTTTTCTGGCCTATCCAGACAAAGAAAGGATTTCCTGTGTCTGTGAACCTCGTCGCTGTGCTTGCAGTGGCGCATATGAAACGGGAGATTCCAGCGGACGCAACAATAACAGTTTCATCTCACTGTGATGGTCTCAGGTGGATTTAAAGTGCTCCACAGGAAAAATTACAAAACTATTTCGTAGAATTGACAAGACCACTTTCTTGTGGTCACAGACGGACAAAACCACTTGTAGCGAGTTGAAGTTGTAACGAGTCTATAGACATTAGGCCAGCATCCCGGAGTCGCCTCTTCACTGTTGACGTTGAGACTGGCGTTCTGCCTAGAAGGCCAGCATCCCGGAGTCGCCTCTTCACTGTTGACGTTGAGACTGGTGTTCTGCCTAGAAGGCCAGCATCCCGGAGTCGCCTCTTCACTGTTGACGTTGAGACTGGCGTTCTGCCTTGAAGGCCAGCATCCCGGAGTCGCCTCTTCACTGTTGACGTTGAGACTGGCGTTCTGCCTAGAAGGCCAGCATCCCGGAGTCACCTCTTCACTGTTGACGTTGAGACTGGCGTTCTGCCTAGAAGGCCAGCATCCCGGAGTCGCCTCTTCACTGTTGACGTTGAGACTGGCGTTCTGCCTAGAAGGCCAGCATCCCGGAGTCGCCTCTTCACTGTTGACGTTGAGACTGGTGTTCTGCCTAGAAGGCCAGCATCCCGGAGTCGCCTCTTCACTGTTGACGTTGAGACTGGCGTTCTGCCTTGAAGGCCAGCATCCCGGAGTCGCCTCTTCACTGTTGACGTTGAGACTGGCGTTCTGCCTAGAAGGCCAGCATCCCGGAGTCGCCTCTTCACTGTTGACGTTGAGACTGGCGTTCTGCCTAGAAGGCCAGCATCCCGGAGTCGCCTCTTCACTGTTGACGTTGAGACTGGCGTTCTGCCTAGAAGGCCAGCATCCCGGAGTCGCCTCTTCACTGTTGACGTTGAGACTGGTGTTCTGCCTAGAAGGCCAGCATCCCGGAGTCGCCTCTTCACTGTTGACGTTGAGACTGGCGTTCTGCCTAGAAGGCCAGCATCCCGGAGTCGCCTCTTCACTGTTGATGTTGAGACTGGTGTTTTGCGGGTACTATTTAATGAAGCTGCTAGTTGAGGACTTGTGAGGCGTCAAACTAGACACTCTGATGTACTTGTCCTCTTGCTCAGTTGTGCCCCGGGGCCTCCCACTCCTCTTTCTATTCTGGTTAGGGCCAGTTTGTGCTGTCCTGTGAAGGGAGTAGTACACAGCGTTGTACGAGATCTTCAGTTTCTTGGCAATTTCTCGCATTGAATAGCTTGATGAGTTTCAGAAGAAAGAATTTGTTTCTGGTCATTTTGAGCCTGTAATCGAACCGACAAATGCTGATGCTCCAGATACTCAACTAGTCTAAAGAAGGCCAGTTCTATTGCTTCTTTAATCAGGACAACAGTTTTCAGCTGTGCTAACATAATTGCAAAAGGGTTTTTTAATGATCGATTATCCTTTTAAAATAATAAACTTGGATTAACTAACACAACGTGCCATTGGAACACAGGAGTGATGGTTGCTGATAATGGGCCTCTGTACACCTATGTAGATATTCAATAAAAAAATCTGCCGTTTCCAGCTACAATAGTCATTTACAACATTAACAATGTCTACACTGTATTTCTGATCAATTTGATGTTATTTTAAATGGACAAAAAAATAGCTTTTCTTTCAAAACCAAGGACATGTTTAAGTGACCACAAACTTTTGAACGGTAGTGTATGTGTGTTAGTGTAATTCAGACTGTAGGTGTGTGTGTTTTAGTGTAATTCAGACTAGGTGTGTGTGTTAGTGTGATACAAACTGTAGGTGTGTGTGTGTTAGTGTGATTCAGACTGTAGGTGTGTGTGTTAGTGTGTAGGTACAGTAGAACAAAGGGCCTCTGCAGTGACCCATCTCAGTGTTGATACCTGTTGTAGGAACTAGCTGAATCTGGAGAGCTACAGAATACCTGTCCCAAGGCTGTCACACTGGAACACAGGTAAAATACACCTTTATATACACACACACACTTTAGCACAGGTAAAACACACCTTTATATACACACACACACTGGAGCACAGGTAAAACACACCTTTATATACACACACACACTGGAGCACAGGTAAAACACACCTTTATATACACACGCACACTGGAGCACAGGTAAAACACACCTTTATATACACACACACACTGTAGCACAGGTAAAACACACCTTTATATACACACACACACTGGAGCACAGGTAAAACACACCTTTATATACACACACACACTGGAGCACAGGTAAAACACACCTTTATATACACACACACACACTGTAGCACAGGTAAAACACACCTTTATACACACGCACACGCTCACACGCGCGTTGAAGATGGCTCGTTGTATTGTGTGACTTATGGACTGTCCTTATAACCTCCAGGTTGAAGTCGACCATCAACAGGAGTCCAGTCATGCTGTTCATGAAGGGCAATAAAGAGGTACGTAGGTGTCACTATATTATAACAGGGCAATAAAGAGGTACGTAGGTGTCACTATATTATAACAGGGCAATAAAGAGGTACGTAGGTGTCACTATATTATAACAGGGCAATAAAGAGGTACGTAGGTGTCACTATATTATAACAGGGCAGTAAAGAGGTACGTAGGTGTCACTATATTATAACAGGGCAATAAAGAGGTACGTAGGTGTCACTATATTATAACAGGGCAGTAAAGAGGTACGTAGTGTTCACTATATCATAACAGGGCAGTAAAGAGGTACGTAGGTGTCACTATATTATAACAGGGCAATAAAGAGGTACGTAGGTGTCACTATATCATAACAGGGCAATAAAGAGGTACGTAGGTGTCACTATATTATAACAGGGCAATAAAGAGGTACGTAGGTGTCACTATATCATAACAGGGCAATAAAGAGGTACGTAGGTGTCACTATATCATAACAGGGCAATAAAGAGGTACGTAGGTGTCACTATATCATAACAGGGCAATAAAGAGGTACGTAGGTGTCACTATATCATAACAGGGCAATAAAGAGGTACGTAGGTGTCACTATATTATAACAGGGCAGTAAAGAGGTACGTAGTGTTCACTATATTATAACAGGGCAATAAAGAGGTACGTAGGTGTCACTATATCATAACAGGGCAATAAAGAGGTACGTAGTGTTCACTATATCATAACAGGGCAGCAAAGAGGTACGTAGGTGTCACTTTATCATAACAGGGCAATAAAGAGGTACGTAGTGTTCACTATATCATAACAGGGCAATAAAGAGGTACGTAGTGTTCACTATATCATAACAGGGCAATAAAGAGGTACCTAGGTGTCACTATATCATAACAGGGCAATAAAGAGGTACGTAGGTGTCACTATATCATAACAGGGCAATAAAGAGGTACGTAGTGGTCACTATATCATAACAGGGCAATAAAGAAGTACGTAGGTGTCACTATATCATAACAGGGCAATAAAGAGGTACGTAGTGGTCACTATATCATAACAGGGCAATAAAGAGGTACGTAGTGTTCACTATATCATAACAGGGCAATAAAGAGGTACGTAGTGTTCACTATATTATAACAGGGCATCAAAGAGGTACGTAGGTGTCACTATATCATAACAGGGCAATAAAGAGGTACGTAGGTGTCACTATATTATAACAGGGCAATAAAGAGGTACGTAGGTGTCACTATATTATAACAGGGCAATAAAGAGGTACGTAGGTGTCACTATATCATAACAGGGCAATAAAGAGGTACGTAGGTGTCACTATATTATAACAGGGCAATAAAGAGGTACGTAGGTGTCACTATATCATAACAGGGCAATAAAGAGGTACGTAGGTGTCACTATATTATAACAGGGCAGTAAAGAGGTACGTAGGTGTCACTATATCATAACAGGGCAGTAAAGAGGTACGTAGGTGTCACTATATCATAACAGGGCAATAAAGAGGTACGTAGGTGTCACTATATTATAACAGGGCAATAAAGAGGTACGTAGGTATCACTATATCATAACAGGGCAATAAAGAGGTACGTAGGTGTCACTATATCATAACAGGGCAATAAAGAGGTACGTAGGTGTCACTATATTATAACAGGGCAATAAAGAGGTACGTAGGTGTCACTATATCATAACAGGGCAATAAAGAGGTACGTAGGTGTCACTATATCATAACAGGGCAATAAAGAGGTACGTAGGTGTCACTATATTATAACAGGGCAGTAAAGAGGTACGTAGTGTTCACTATATTATAACAGGGCAATAAAGAGGTACGTAGGTGTCACTTTATCATAACAGGGCAATAAAGAGGTACGTAGTGTTCACTATATCATAACAGGGCAATAAAGAGGTACGTAGTGTTCACTATATCATAACAGGGCAATAAGAGGTACGTAGTGGTCACTATATCATAACAGGGCAATAAAGAGGTACGTAGGTGTCACTATATCATAACAGGGCAATAAAGAGGTACATAGTGGTCACTATATATCACTATATCACAACCAAAAGGTTGCTGGATCGAATCCCTGAGCTGACAAGGTAAAAGTCTGTCATTCTGCCCCTGAACAAGGCAGTTAACCCACTAGGACGTCATTGAAAATAAGAATTTGTTCTTAACTGACTTGTCTAGTTAAATAAAGATTCTTTTTTTTTAAATGGAAAAGGAAAGGAGACTAGGACTTGAATATAATTGCAGCTAATTGTAAATAAATACTATGCATAAACATAGATGGACAATAAACTGAGGCTTGTGTTTGTTCTATATAATACTATTCTAATATAACTCCAGTACATTACTTCAAGAGGTTGGCCTAAATAATACTATATAATACTATTCTAATATAACTCCAGTACATTACTTCAAGAGGTTGGCCTATATAATACTATATAATACTATTCTAATATAACTCCATTACATGAAGAGGTTGGCCTATATAATACTATATAATACTATTCTAATATAACTCCAGTACATTACTATATAATACTATATAATACTATTCTAATATAACTCCAGTACAATACTATATAATACTATTCTAATATAACTCCAGTACATTACTATATAATACTATATAATACTACTCTAATATAACTCCAGTACATTACTATATAATACTATATAATACTATTCTAATATAACTCCAGTACATTACTATATAATACTACTCTAATATAACTCCAGTACATTACTATATAATTCTATATAATACTACTCTAATATAACTCCAGTACATTACTATATACTACTATATAATACTATTCTAATATAACTCCAGTACATTACTATATAATACTATATAATACTATTCTAATATAGCTCCAGTACATTACTATATAATACTATATAATACTATTCTAATATAGCTCCAGTACATTACTATATAATACTATATAATACTATTCTAATATAACTCCAGTACATTACTATATAATACTATTCTAATATAACTCCAGTACATTACTATATAATACTATATAATACTATTCTAATATAACTCCAGTACATTACTATATAATACTATATAATACTTTTCTAATATAACTCCAGTATATTACTATATAATACTATTCTAATATAACTCCAGTACATTACGTCAAGAGTTTGGCCTATATAATACTATATAATACTATTCTAATATAACTCCAGTACATTACTTCAAGAGGTAACAGTCGGCCTATATAATACTATATAATACTATTCTAATATAACTCCAGTACATTACTTCAAGAGGTAACAGTCGGCCTATATAATACTATATAATACTATTCTAATATAACTCCAGTACATTACTTCAAGAGGTAACAGTTGGCCTATATACTCTGCCAATCTAGTAGATAAGGACAATTGGTATTGCATACATGTCAACAGAGATGAGGCTAATCTGAAATCAATAATGTTCTGCGCAGAGCGATTTCCCCCCCAGACACACACAGACACACACACACACACACACACACACACACACACACACACACACACACAGAGACACACACACACACACACACACACACAGATAGAGACTCACACACACACACACACACACACACACACACACACACACACACACACACACACACGCACACAGAGAGACACACACACACACTAATGGTTCAGGAGTACCCCCCTCCTACCTCTTCATACACCTATTGATTGCTGCTGCTCACAGATGAACAGATATCTTCAGAGTACTTTAAACCAGGTCCCCTGTGAATCCCGTCTCTCCCTTTTCACTCACTGGGTTTTTATTTTTAGATATGGATCTTTTATTCGTTTTGCCTCCATTTCTTAAAAGACCGTTTCTAAGTGGGTCCTGTGAAACCCAATAGCAGTTGAAACTTGCTCAATGAAAGCTTTAGTTTGGTGCTTTTCATTCTGGAGTGAAGAAGTCCCAACTTCTCCTGCTTCAGAGTAGTACTTTTTATTTATTTTAATTATTTTATTTAACTAGGCAAGTCAGTTAAGAACAAATTCTTATTTACAATGACGGCCTAGGAACAGTGGGTTAAACTGCCTTGTTCAGGGGCAGAACGACAGATGTTTACCTTGTCAGCTCGGGGATTCGATCCAGCAACCTTTTGGTTACTGGCGCAACACTCTAACCACTAGACTACCTGCCGCCACTTAACCATGTGTTATCTTGAAAGCATTTCTCCTACTCACTCAGAAAGCACCATTTTTATATTAGCTATTTGAAATGATCTTTGTCTTTAAAAAATAATAATTGATGACCAGAAACATTGCTTCCTGTGATTTTGTTCTGCAATAAAATGGTTTCGTGTTGGACTCACCTGTTGGAGGATCTGAAATGAGTTAATATGTTGATTATAACGTGTATGTTCTTTGTTATTAAGATACATGGGTATGATTAAGTTATCTGTTTTATTTCTAAAGTCTGTTTTTCTTCCTGTATCTGTAGCAAGCCAAATGTGGATTCAGTCTTCAGATACTGGAGATAATGAACAGCGCAGGGTAAGATAACACCACTATATCACGATACTGGAGATAATGCACAGCGCAGGGTAAGATAACACCACTATATCATGATACTGGAGATAATGAACAGCGCAGGGTAAGATAACACCACTATATCACGATACTGGAGATAATGAACAGCGCAGGGTGAGATAACACCACTATATCACGATACTGGAGATAATGAACAGCGCAGGGTAAGATAACACCACTATATCATGATACTGGAGATAATGAACAGCGCAGGGTGAGATAACACCACTATATCATGATACTGGAGATAATGCACAGCGCAGGGTGAGGTAACACCACTATATCATGATACTGGAGATAATGCACAGCGCAGGGTAAGATAACACCACTATATCACGATACTGGAGATAATGCACAGCGCAGGGTGAGATAACACCACTATATCATGATACTGGATATAATGAACAGCGCAGGGTAAGATAACACCACTATATCATGATACTGGAGATAATGCACAGCGCAGGGTGAGATAACACCACTATATCATGATACTGGAGATAATGAACAGCGCAGGGTAAGATAACACCACTATATCATGATACTGGAGATAATGCACAGCGCAGGGTGAGAACACCACTATATCATGATACTGGATATAATGCACAGCGCAGGGTAAGATAACACCACTATATCACGATACTGGAGATAATGCACAGCGCAGGGTGAGATAACACCACTATATCATGATACTGGAGATAATGAACAGCGCAGGGTGAGGTAACACCACTATATCATGATACTGGAGATAATGCACAGCGCAGGGTAAGATAACACCACTATATCATGATACTGGAGATAATGAACAGCGCAGGGTAAGATAACACCACTATATCATGATACTGGAGATAATGAACAGCTCAGGGTGAGAACACCACTATATCACGATACTGGAGATAATGAGCAGCTCAGGGTGAGATAGCACCACTATATCATGATACTGGAGATAATGAACAGCTCAGGGTGAGAACACCACTATATCACGATACTGGAGATAATGAGCAGCTCAGGGTGAGAGCACCACTATATCATGATACTGAACAGCTCAGAGTAAAATAACACCACTATATCATGATAATGAACTGCTCAGGGTAAAATAACACCACTATATCATGATAATGAACAGCTCAGGGTAAAATAACACCACTATACCATGATACTGAACAGCTCAGAGTAAAATAACAGCCCTATATCATGATAATGAACTGCTCAGGGTAAAATAACACCACTATATCATGATAATGAACTGCTCAGGGTAAAATAACACCACTATATCATGATAATGAACAGCTCAGGGTAAAATAACACCACTATATCATGATACTGAATAGCTCAGGGTAAAATAACACCACTATACCATGATACTGAACAGCGCAGGGTAAGATAACACCACTATATCATGATACTGGAGATAATGAACAGCGCAGGGTAAGATAACACCACTATATCATGATACTGGAGATAATGAACAGCGCAGGGTAAGATAACACCACTATATCACGATACTGGAGATAATGAACAGCGCAGGGTGAGATAACACCACTATATCATGATACTGGAGATAATGAACAGCGCAGGGTGAGAACACCACTATATCATGATACTGGAGATAATGCACAGCGCAGGGTGAGATAACACCACTATATCATGATACTGGAGATAATGAACAGCGCAGGGTAAGATAACACCACTATATCATGATACTGGAGATAATGAACAGCGCAGGGTGAGAACACCACTATATCATGATACTGGAGATAATGAACAGCGCAGGGTGAGATAACACCACTATATCACGATACTGGAGATAATGAACAGCGCAGGGTGAGATAACACCACTATATCATGATACTGGAGATAATGCACAGCGCAGGGTGAGAACACCACTATATCATGATACTGGAGATAATGAACAGCGCAGGGTGAGAACACCACTATATCATGATACTGGAGATAATGAACAGCGCAGGGTGAGGTAACACCACTATATCACGATACTGGAGATAATGAACAGCGCAGGGTAAGATAACACCACTATATCATGATACTGGAGATAATGAACAGCGCAGGGTGAGATAGCACCACTATATCACGATACTGGAGATAATGAACAGCGCAGGGTAAGATAACACCACTATATCACGATACTGGAGATAATGAACAGCGCAGGGTAAGATAACACCACTATATCATGATACTGGAGATAATGCACAGCGCAGGGTGAGGTAACACCACTATATCATGATACTGGAGATAATGAACAGCGCAGGGTAAGATAACACCACTATATCATGATACTGGAGATAATGAACAGCGCAGGGTGAGATAACACCACTATATCATGATACTGGAGATAATGCACAGCGCAGGGTAAGATAACACCACTATATCATGATACTGGAGATAATGCACAGCGCAGGGTGAGATAACACCACTATATCATGATACTGGAGATAATGAACAGCGCAGGGTAAGATAACACCACTATATCACGATACTGGAGATAATGAACAGCGCAGGGTGAGATAGCACCACTATATCATGATACTGGAGATAATGCACAGCGCAGGGTAAGATAACACCACTATATCATGATACTGGAGATAATGCACAGCGCAGGGTGAGAACACCACTATATCATGATACTGGAGATAATGAACAGCGCAGGGTAAGATAACACCACTATATCACGATACTGGAGATAATGAACAGCGCAGGGTGAGATAACACCACTATATCATGATACTGGAGATAATGAACAGCGCAGGGTAAGATAACACCACTATATCATGATACTGGAGATAATGAACAGCGCAGGGTAAGATAACACCACTATATCATGATACTGGAGATAATGCACAGCGCAGGGTAAGATAACACCACTATATCATGATACTGGAGATAATGCACAGCGCAGGGTGAGATAACACCACTATATCATGATACTGGAGATAATGCACAGCGCAGGGTGAGATAACACCACTATATCATGATACTGGAGATAATGCACAGCGCAGGGTGAGATAACACCACTATATCATGATACTGGAGATAATGCACAGCGCAGGGTAAGATAACACCACTATATCATGATACTGGAGATAATGAACAGCGCAGGGTAAGATAACACCACTATATCATGATCCTGGAGATAATGAACAGCGCAGGGTAAGATAACACCACTATATCATGATACTGGAGATAATGCACAGCGCAGGGTAAGATAACACCACTATATCATGATACTGGAGATAATGCACAGCGCAGGGTAAGATAACACCACTATATCATGATACTGGAGATAATGAACAGCGCAGGGTAAGATAACACCACTATATCATGATACTGGAGATAATGCACAGCGCAGGGTAAGATAACACCACTATATCATGATACTGGAGATAATGCACAGCGCAGGGTGAGATAACACCACTATATCATGATACTGGAGATAATGCACAGCGCAGGGTGAGATAACACCACTATATCATGATACTGGAGATAATGCACAGCGCAGGGTAAGATAACACCACTATATCATGATACTGGAGATAATGCACAGCGCAGGGTGAGATAACACCACTATATCATGATACTGGAGATAATGAACAGCGCAGGGTGAGATAACACCACTATATCATGATACTGGAGATAATGCACAGCGCAGGGTGAGATAGCACCACTATATCATGATACTGGAGATAATGCACAGCGCAGGGTAAGATAACACCACTATATCATGATACTGGAGATAATGCACAGCGCAGGGTAAGATAACACCACTATATCATGATACTGGAGATAATGCACAGCGCAGGGTGAGATAACACCACTATATCATGATACTGGAGATAATGAACAGCGCAGGGTAAGATAGCACCACTATATCATGATACTGGAGATAATGAACAGCGCAGGGTGAGATAACACCACTATATCATGATACTGGAGATAATGAACAGCGCAGGGTGAGATAACACCACTATATCATGATACTGGAGATAATGAACAGCGCAGGGTGAGATAACACCACTATATCATGATACTGGAGATAATGAACAGCGCAGGGTGAGATAACACCACTATATCATGATACTGGAGATAATGAACAGCGCAGGGTGAGATAACACCACTATATCATGATACTGGAGATAATGCACAGCGCAGGGTAAGATAACACCACTTTTTTTTTTTTTTTATCCTTTATTCTACCAGGTAAGTTGACTGAGAACACATTCTCATTGACAGCAACGACCTGGGGAATAGTTACAGGGGAGAGGAGGGGGATGAATGAGCCAATTGTAAACTGGGGATTATTAGGTGACCGTGATGGTTGAGGGCCAGATTGGGAATTTAGCCAGGACACCGGGGTTAACACCCCTACTCTCACGACAAGTGCCATGGGATATTTAATGACCTCAGAGAGTCAGGACACCCGTTTAACGTCCCATCCGAAAGACAGCACCCTACACAGAGCAGTGTCCCCAATCACTGCCCTGGGGCATTGGGATCTTTGTTTAGACCAGAGGAAAGAGTGCCTCCTACTGGCCCTCCAACACCACTTCCAGCAGCATCTGGTCTCCCATCCAGGGACTGACCAGGACCAACCCTGCTTAGCTTCAGAAGCAAGCCAGCAGTGGTATGCAGGGTGGTATGCTGCTGGCAATAAACCACTATATCATGATAATGAACAGCTCAGGGTAAAATAACACCACCATATCATGATAATGAACAGCTCAGGGTAAAATAACACCACTATATCATGATACTGAACAGCGCAGGGTACGATCCCACTATATCATGATACTGAACAGCTCAGGGTAAAATAACACCACTATATCATGATAATGAACAGCTCAGGGTAAAATAACACCACTATATCATGATACTGAACAGCTCAGGGTAAAATAACACCACTATATCATGATAATGAACAGCTCAGGATAAAATAACACCCCTATATCATGATACTGAACAGCGCAGGGTAAAATAACACCACTATATCATGATACTGAACAGCTCAGGGTAAAATAACACCACTATATCATGATACTGAACAGCTCAGGGTAAAATAACACCACTATATCATGATACTGAACAGCTCAGGGTAAAATAACACCACTATATCATGATACTGAACAGCTCAGGGTAAAATAACACCACTATATCATGATACTGAACAGCGCAGTGTACGATCCCACTATATCATGATACTGAACAGCGCAGGGTAAAATAACACCACTATATCATGATAATGAACAGCTCAGGGTAAAATAACACCACTATATCATGATACTGAACAGCGCAGGGTAAAATAACACCACTATATCATGATACTGAACAGCTCAGGGTAAAATAACACCACTATATCATGATACTGAACAGCGCAGGGTAAAATAACACCACTATATCATGATAATGAACAGCTCAGGGTAAAATAGCACCACTTTATCATGATACTGAACAGCGCAGGGTAAAATAACACCACTATATCATGATAATGAACAGCTCAGGGTAAAATAGCACCACTATATCATGATAATGAACAGCTCAGGGTAAAATAACACCCCTATATCATGATAATGAACAGCTCAGGGTAAAATAACACCACTATACCATGATACTGAACAGCACAGGGTACGATCCCACTATATCATAATGAACAGCGCAGGGTAAAATAACACCACTATATCATGATAATGAACAGCGCAGGGTAAAATAACACCACTATATCATGATAATGAACAGCGCAGGGTATAATAACACCACTATATCATGATACTGAACAGCGCAGGGTAAAATAACACCACTATATCATGATACTGGACAGCGCAGGGTAAAATAACAGCCCTATATCATGATACTGAACAGCGCAGGGTAAAATAACACCACTATATCATGATACTGGACAGCGCAGGGTAAAATAACACCACTATATCATGATACTGAACAGCGCAGGGTAAAATAACACCACTATATCATGATACTGAACAGCGCAGGGTAAAATAACACCACTATATCATGATACTGAACAGCGCAGGGTAAAATAACACCACTATATCATGATACTGAACAGCGCAGGGTAAAATAACACCACTATATCATGATACTGGACAGCGCAGGGTAAAATAACACCACTATATCATGATACTGAACAGCGCAGGGTAAAATAACACCACTATATCATGATAATGAACAGCGCAGGGTAAAATAACACCACTATATCATGATACTGAACAGCGCAGGGTGAGGTAACACCACTGTATCATGATAATGAACAGCTCAGGGTAAAATAACACCACTATATCATGATAATGAACAGCGCAGGGTAAAATTACACCACTATATCATGATACTGAACAGCGCAGGGTAAAATAACACCACTATATCATGATACTGAACAGCGCAGGGTAAAATAACACCACTATATCATGATACTGAACAGCGCAGGGTAAAATAACACCACTATATCATGATACTGGACAGCGCAGGGTAAAATAACACCACTATATCATGATACTGAACAGCGCAGGGTAAAATAACACCACTATATCATGATACTGAACAGCGCAGGGTAAAATAACACCACTATATCATGATAATGAACAGCGCAGGGTGAGGTAACACCACTATATCATGATACTGAACAGCGCAGGGTGAGGTAACACCACTATATCATGATAATGAACAGCGCAGGGTGAGGTAACACCACTATATCATGATAATGAACAGCCCAGGGTAAAATAACACCACTGTATCATGTTGTTGTTGATTTATTTAGATAAGATGACTTGATGTTATATTTAGTGTTAATTATTCATATAGATTCAGATAAATTTCAATCACATGTTAACTCCAGTGGGATATTCCTTAGTGTTCACTGCTGAGGAGTACAGATCTTAAGGGAATGAATGGAGACGGAGAAAAGGCTGTTTATAGTATGATGTGATGGTTAATATGTCTGTGTTTATAATATGATGTGATGGTTAATATCATGTCTGTGTTTATAATATGATGTGATGGTTAATATGTCTGTGTTTATAATATAATATGATGTGATGGTTAATATGTCTGTGTTTATAATATAATATGATGTGATGGTTAATATGTCTGTGTTTATAATATGATGTGATGGTTAATATGTCTGTGTTTATAATATAATATGATGTGATGGTTAATATGTCTGTGTTTATAATATGATGTGATGGTTAATATGTCTGTGTTTATAATATAATATGATGTGATGGTTAATATGCCTGTGTTTATAATATGATGTGATGGTTAATATGTCTGTGTTTATAATATGATGTGATGGTTAATATGTCTGTGTTTATAATATGATGTGATGGTTAATATGTCTGTGTTTATAATATAATATGATGTGATGGTTAATATGCCTGTGTTTATAATATGATGTGATGGTTAATATGTCTGTGTTTATAATATGATGTGATGGTTAATATGTCTGTGTTTATAATATGATGTGATGGTTAATATGTCTGTGTTTATAATATAATATGATGTGATGGTTAATATGTCTGTGTTTATAATATAATATGATGTGATGGTTAATATGTCTGTGTTTATAATATGATGTGATGGTTAATATGTCTGTGTTTATAATATGATGTGATGGTTAATATGTCTGTGTTTATAATATAATATGATGTGATGGTTAATATGTCTGTGTTTATAATATGATGTGATGGTTAATATGTCTGTGTTTATAATATGATGTGATGGTTAATATGTCTGTGTTTATAATATGATGTGATGGTTAATATGTCTGTGTTTATAATATGATGTGATGGTTAATATGTCTGTGTTTATAATATGATGTGATGGTTAATATGTCTGTGTTTATAATATGATGTGATGGTTAATATGTCTGTGTTTATAATATAATATGATGTGATGGTTAATATGTCTGTGTTTATAATATAATATGATGTGATGGTTAATATGTCTGTGTTTATAATATAATATGATGGTTAATATGTCTGTGTTTATAATATAATATGATGTGATGGTTAATATGCCTGTGTTTATAATATGATGTGATGGTTAATATGTCTGTGTTTATAATATAATATGATGTGATGGTTAATATGTCTGTGTTTATAATATGATGTGATGGTTAATATGTCTGTGTTTATAATATGATGTGATGGTTAATATGTCTGTGTTTATAATATGATGTGATGGTTAATATGTCTGTGTTTATAATATAATATGATGTGATGGTTAATATGTCTGTGTTTATAATATGATGTGATGGTTAATATGTCTGTGTTTATAATATGATGTGATGGTTAATATGCCTGTGTTTATAATATGATGTGATGGTTAATATGTCTGTGTTTATAATATAATATGATGTGATGGTTAATATGTCTGTGTTTATAATATGATGTGATGGTTAATATGTCTGTGTTTATAATATAATATGATGTGATGGTTAATATGTCTGTGTTTATAATATGATGTGATGGTTAATATGTCTGTGTTTATAATATAATATGATGTGATGGTTAATATGCCTGTGTTTATAATATAATATGATGTGATGGTTAATATGTCTGTGTTTATAATATAATATGATGTGATGGTTAATATGCCTGTGTTTATAATATAATATGATGTGATGGTTAATATGTCTGTGTTTATAATATAATATGATGTGATGGTTAATATCATGTCTGTGTTTTCTGTTTGCAGAGTGGAATATAGTACCTTTGATATCCTGGAAAATGAGGAGGTAAAAGAGGCTGTATCTGGCTATGACACTTGCTTTAGATTATTTTAAGTGAAGTCTTTTTTTTCTCAGCAGTGATATTCAGAAAAGCAGATTGTATATTGTCATTATTGTCACAAAACTATGTTGGTGAAACCTAAAGATGTTATTCTACATGTTAACATTGTTTTCTTCATTTATCTTCCAATGTCCAGGTTAGACAGGGGCTGAAGACCTACTCAAACTGGCCAACGTACCCTCAGCTATATGTCAAGGGGGAACTCATTGGCGGGCTGGACATTGTGAAAGTGAGAAGTGATTTTTGTTTTACACCTCAGACCATAATTACACTTATTACCTCCACTTAGTCCTGGACTAGTCTTAATATGTCTATAAACCGTTCACAATGGAGATTGTCCATTTAAAATAGCTTTTTAGTCCTAAACTAGGCTCAATCTGTGTCTGGGGAAACCAACTCTTACAGGATCAGCCAGGCATGTCACAGTGTCACAGACAGAGGCAACAGCAGTACCGCAGACTCTCCACCAGGTGTCACTAAAGCACCGTGTTCTGTTAGCTTCGCCTGCTTAATGTCCTCATCCATGTGCAGTCAGACATGCGGCATGAAGGGGGGGGGGGGGGGGGGGGGGTCATCGGTAGTAAAAAGCACAGAGGAAAAGATTGGTGTAATGTAAACACCAAGGTTTCTTAGTGAACTACATTAAACCATGCTAAGGGAGGTGACACAACATTGAGATAGTAAAGTCCCCAGGGTGTGTCTCACAGTAATCCTCGGTTAGATATACCTACTTATTTCACCAAGAGCCTTGCTTTGCATAAACTAGGCCTGTAGTCCGGGTGGGTTTAAAGCAGCGTATTGCCCAACCAGTGGCTAGTGATTGAAGTCAGCTGGAGTTCAGTTTTAATAGATCACCTGTCAATCACTGTTCTTTTAAGGACTGCATTGTGATAACATGACAGGAGTTCTCTCTGTGTATCTATACATAGTTCGTTTCATGAGACAGGAGTTCTCTTTATCTATATACATAGTTATTGTGCATCAATAGAATATTTGTTTCTGGATCCTGTTGGAACGGGACTTACATGACAGGTCCAGTAGGCTGTTATTGTCTCATGTATCAGCTGGTATGAAGATCAGACCTGTATTGACATGTTTTCTGTGTTTTTACAGGAGCTTAAAGAGAGTGGAGACCTTTCTTCTGTCCTGAGGGGTGAATGCTAGATTCCTGCAGCACTGGTACTGTGATGGGAATAAGCTATGGACTACTGCACTCTTCTCTTCCCCTCTACCCTCTTCTCTTCCCCTCTAACCTCTTCTCTTCCCCTCTACCCTCTTCCCCCCTCTACCCTCTTCTCTTCCCCTCTACCCTCTTCTCTTCCCCTCTACCCTCTTCTCTACCCTCTTCTCTTCCCCTCTACCCTCTTCTCTTCCCCTCTAACCTCTTCTCTTCCCCTCTACCCTCTTCCCCCCTCTACCCTCTTCTCTTCCCCTCTACCCTCTTCTCTTCCCCTCTACCCTCTTCTCTACCCTCTTCTCTTCCCCTCTACCCTCTTCTCTTCCCCTCTACCCTCTTCTCTTCCCCTCTACCCTCTTCTCTACCCTCTTATCTTCCCCTCTACCCTCTTCTCTTCCCCTCTACCCTCTTCTCTACCCTCTTCTCTTCCCCTCTACCCTCTTCTCTTCCCCTCTACCACCTTAGAACTTCCTTAACCTCCCACTTAAAGCCAACAAGGTCACAGTGAATGCAGTCTGAGGCACAAGGGATGAAATAAGTCGTATTTTATCCATCCATTGATTTCTGAACATAGCACAGGTGTCCAAATAAACCCGATTGATCAAAGTGCATTTTTCCACCACCAGCTGCACATATAATAAAGTCATCCATGATGCTACCTGACTGTTTTCCTTATTTGTCTTTAGAACCTTAGAACACAGCAGTCAGAGCAAAGAACTAGAACCTTAGAACACAGCAGTCAGAGCAAAGAACTAGAACCTTAGAGAACACAGCAGTCAGAGCAAAGAACTAGAACCTTAGAACACAGCAGTCAGAGCAAAGAACTAGAACCTTAGAGAACACCGCAGTCAGAGCAAAGAACTAGAACCTTAGAGAACACAGCAGTCAGAGCAAAGAACTAGAACCTTAGAGAACACAGCAGTCAGAGCAAAGAACTAGAACCTTAGAACACAGCAGTCAGAGCAAAGAACTAGAACCTTAGAGAACAGAGCAGTCAGAGCAAAGAACTAGAACCTTAGAACACAGCAGTCAGAGCAAAGAACTAGAACCTTAGAGAACAGAGCAGTCAGAGCAAAGAACTAGAACCTTAGAGAACACAGCAGTCAGAGCAAAGAACTAGAACCTTAGAGAACACAGTCAGAGCAAAGAACTAGAACCTTAGAGAACACAGCAGTCAGAGCAAAGAACTAGAACCTTAGAGAACACAGCAGTCAGAGCAAAGAACTAGAACCTTAGAGAACACAGCAGTCAGAGCAAAGAACTAGAACCTTAGAGAACACAGCAGTCAGAGCAAAGAACTAGAACCTTAGAGAACACAGCAGTCAGAGCAAAGAACTAGAACCTTAGAACACAGCAGTCAGAGCAAAGAACTAGAACCTTAGAACACAGCAGTCAGAGCAAAGAACTAGAACCTTAGAGAACACAGCAGTCAGAGCAAAGAACTAGAACCTTAGAGAACACAGTCAGAGCAAATAACTAGAACCTTAGAGAACACAGCAGTCAGAGCAAAGAACTAGAACCTTAGAACACAGCAGTCAGAGCAAAGAACTAGAACCTTAGAACACAGCAGTCAGAGCAAAGAACTAGAACCTTAGAACACAGCAGTCAGAGCAAAGAACTAGAACCTTAGAGAACACAGCAGTCAGAGCAAAGAACTAGAACCTTAGAGAACACAGCAGTCAGAGCAAAGAACTAGAACCTTAGAACACAGCAGTCAGAGCAAAGAACTAGAACCTTAGAGAACACAGCAGTCAGAGCAAAGAACTAGAACCTTAGAGAACACAGCAGTCAGAGCAAAGAACTAGAACCTTAGAGAACACCGCAGTCAGAGCAACCTTTATTTATCAACCTTTATTTATTCATCTTTTATTTATTCATCTTTTATTTATTCATCTTTTATTTATTCATTCTTTATTTATTCAACCTTTATTTATTCATCCTTTATTTATCAACCTTTTATTTATTCATCTTTTATTTATTCATCCTTTATTTATTCATCCTTTATTTATCAACCTTTTATTTATTCATCCTTTATTTATCAACCTTTTATTTATTCAACCTTTTATTTATTCAACCTTTATTTATTCATTCTTTATTTATTCAACCTTTATTTATTCATCCTTTATTTATCAACCTTTTATTTATTCATCTTTTATTTATTCATCTTTTATTTATTCATCCTTTATTTATTCATCCTTTATTTATCAACCTTTTATTTATTCAACCTTTTATTTATTCAACCTTTATTTATTCAACCTTTATTTATTCATTCTTTATTTATTCATTCTTTATTTATTCAACCTTTATTTATTCAACCTTTCTTTAACTTTTATTTAACCTCTATTTAACCTTTATTTATTCACACTTTTATTTATTTAACCTTCATTTATTTAAGCATGCACAATCACTTAGTACAGAATGGACTGTTACATGTAGACATATGCTGGAAAGGCAGGGCACTCATTTATCCAGAGTGAGACCCACTGCCACAGCGTCTGGGTAATGAAGTGTGTGTCGGTCGGTGGGTCGGTCGGTGCTCTGCACACCGCTCATTTATCCAGAGTGAGACCCACTGCCAGTGTGTCTGGGTAATGAAGTGTGTGTCGGTCGGTGGGTCGGTCGGTGCTCTGCACACCGCTCATTTATCCAGAGTGAGACCCACTGCCAGTGTGTCTGGGTAATGAAGTGTGTGTCGGTTGGTGGGTCGGTCGGTGCTCTGCACACCACTCATTTATCCAGAGTGAGACCCACTGCCAGTGTGTCTGGGTAATGAAGTGTGTGTCGGTCGGTGGGTCGGTCGGTGCTCTGCACACCGGAGTCAACAAAGCATTCATATTAATTGACGGTGGTGAGCCGGGTGTCCGTGTGCTCACCTCACCTGATACACACACACACACACACACACACACACACACACACACACACACACACACACACATCCTCTCTCCACACTACTGTGTTCAGGAGGACTGTCTCCTCTCCACCAAATCACTCAGATTGCCATGCTGTTACTCCAGTTAGTGAGGAATCCTGTTAGTGACTGCTGACAGAGAGAGATGCTGCCTGTTAGTGACTGCTGACAGAGAGAGATGCTGCCTGTTAGTGACTGCTGACAGAGAGAGATGCTGCCTGTTAGTGACTGCTGACAGAGAGATGCTGCCTGTTAGTGACTGTTGACAGAGAGAGATGCTGCCTGTTAGTGACTGTTGACAGAGAGAGATGCTGCCTGTTAGTGACTGCTGACAGAGAGAGATGCTGCCTGTTAGTGACTGCTGACAGAGAGAGATGCTGCCTGTTAGTGACTGCTGACAGAGAGAGATGCTGCCTGTTAGTGACTGTTGACAGAGAGAGATGCTGTCTGTTAGTGACTGCTGACAGAGAGAGATGATGCCTGTTAGTGACTGCTGACAGAGAGAGATGCTGTCTGTTAGTGACTGCTGACAGAGAGAGATGCTGCCTGTTAGTGACTGTTGACAGAGAGAGATGCTGCCTGTTAGTGACTGCTGACAGAGAGATGCTGCCTGTTAGTGACTGTTGACAGAGAGAGATGCTGCCTGTTAGTGACTGTTGACAGAGAGAGATGCTGCCTGTTAGTGACTGCTGACAGAGAGAGATGCTGCCTGTTAGTGACTGCTGACAGAGAGATGCTGCCTGTTAGTGACTGCTGACAGAGAGAGATGCTGCCTGTTAGTGACTGCTGACAGAGAGATGCTGTCTGTTAGTGACTGCTGACAGAGAGATGCTGCCTGTTAGTGACTGCTGACAGAGAGAGATGCTGCCTGTTAGTGACTGCTGACAGAGAGATGCTGTCTGTTAGTGACTGCTGACAGAGAGATGCTGCCTGTTAGTGACTGCTGACAGAGAGATGCTGCCTGTTAGTGACTGCTGACAGAGAGATGCTGCCTGTTAGTGACTGTTGACAGAGAGAGATGCTGCCTGTTAGTGACTGCTGACAGAGAGATGCTGCCTGTTAGTGACTGCTGACAGAGAGATGCTGCCTGTTAGTGACTGCTGACAGAGAGAGATGCTGTCTGTTAGTGACTGCTGACAGAGAGATGCTGCCTGTTAGTGACTGCTGACAGAGAGATGCTGCCTGTTAGTGACTGCTGACAGAGAGAGATGCTGCCTGTTAGTGACTGCTGACAGAGAGATGCTGCCTGTTAGTGACTGCTGACAGAGAGATGCTGCCTGTTAGTGACTGCTGACAGAGAGATGCTGCCTGTTAGTGACTGCTGACAGAGAGATGCTGCCTGTTAGTGACTGCTGACAGAGAGAGATGCTGCCTGTTAGTGACTGCTGACAGAGAGAGATGCTGCCTGTTAGTGACTGCTGACAGAGAGAGATGCTGCCTGTTAGTGACTGCTGACAGAGAGAGATGCTGCCTGTTAGTGACTGCTGACAGAGAGATGCTGCCTGTTAGTGACTGCTGACAGAGAGATGCTGCCTGTTAGTGACTGCTGACAGAGAGAGATGATGCCTGTTAGTGACTGTTGACAGAGAGAGATGCTGCCTGTTAGTGACTGCTGACAGAGAGAGATGCTGCCTGTTAGTGACTGTTGACAGAGAGAGATGCTGCCTGTTAGTGACTGCTGACAGAGAGAGATGCTGCCTGTTAGTGACTGCTGACAGAGAGATGCTGCCTGTTAGTGACTGCTGACAGAGAGATGCTGCCTGTTAGTGACTGCTGACAGAGAGATGCTGCCTGTTAGTGACTGCTGACAGAGAGATGCTGCCTGTTAGTGACTGCTGACAGAGAGATGCTGCCTGTTAGTGACTGCTGACAGAGAGATGCTGCCTGTTAGTGACTGCTGACAGAGAGATGCTGCCTGTTAGTGACTGCTGACAGAGAGATGCTGCCTGTTAGTGACTGCTGACAGAGAGATGCTGCCTGTTAGTGACTGCTGACAGAGAGATGCTGCCTGTTAGTGACTGCTGACAGAGAGAGATGCTGCCTGTTAGTGACTGCTGACAGAGAGAGATGCTGCCTGTTAGTGACTGTTGACAGAGAGAGATGCTGCCTGTTAGTGACTGTTGACAGAGAGAGATGCTGCCTGTTAGTGACTGCTGACAGAGAGAGATGCTGCCTGTTAGTGACTGCTGACAGAGAGAGATGCTGCCTGTTAGTGACTGCTGACAGAGAGAGATGCTGCCTGTTAGTGACTGTTGACAGAGAGAGATGCTGTCTGTTAGTGACTGCTGACAGAGAGAGATGATGCCTGTTAGTGACTGCTGACAGAGAGAGATGCTGTCTGTTAGTGACTGCTGACAGAGAGAGATGCTGCCTGTTAGTGACTGTTGACAGAGAGAGATGCTGCCTGTTAGTGACTGCTGACAGAGAGATGCTGCCTGTTAGTGACTGTTGACAGAGAGAGATGCTGCCTGTTAGTGACTGTTGACAGAGAGAGATGCTGCCTGTTAGTGACTGCTGACAGAGAGAGATGCTGCCTGTTAGTGACTGCTGACAGAGAGATGCTGCCTGTTAGTGACTGCTGACAGAGAGAGATGCTGCCTGTTAGTGACTGCTGACAGAGAGATGCTGTCTGTTAGTGACTGCTGACAGAGAGATGCTGCCTGTTAGTGACTGCTGACAGAGAGAGATGCTGCCTGTTAGTGACTGCTGACAGAGAGATGCTGTCTGTTAGTGACTGCTGACAGAGAGATGCTGCCTGTTAGTGACTGCTGACAGAGAGATGCTGCCTGTTAGTGACTGCTGACAGAGAGATGCTGCCTGTTAGTGACTGCTGACAGAGAGATGCTGCCTGTTAGTGACTGCTGACAGAGAGATGCTGCCTGTTAGTGACTGCTGACAGAGAGATGCTGCCTGTTAGTGACTGCTGACAGAGAGATGCTGCCTGTTAGTGACTGTTGACAGAGAGAGATGCTGCCTGTTAGTGACTGCTGACAGAGAGATGCTGCCTGTTAGTGACTGCTGACAGAGAGATGCTGCCTGTTAGTGACTGCTGACAGAGAGAGATGCTGTCTGTTAGTGACTGCTGACAGAGAGATGCTGCCTGTTAGTGACTGCTGACAGAGAGATGCTGCCTGTTAGTGACTGCTGACAGAGAGATGCTGCCTGTTAGTGACTGCTGACAGAGAGATGCTGCCTGTTAGTGACTGCTGACAGAGAGATGCTGCCTGTTAGTGACTGCTGACAGAGAGATGCTGCCTGTTAGTGACTGCTGACAGAGAGATGCTGCCTGTTAGTGACTGCTGACAGAGAGAGATGCTGCCTGTTAGTGACTGCTGACAGAGAGAGATGCTGCCTGTTAGTGACTGCTGACAGAGAGAGATGCTGCCTGTTAGTGACTGCTGACAGAGAGAGATGCTGCCTGTTAGTGACTGCTGACAGAGAGATGCTGCCTGTTAGTGACTGCTGACAGAGAGAGATGATGCCTGTTAGTGACTGTTGACAGAGAGAGATGCTGCCTGTTAGTGACTGCTGACAGAGAGAGATGCTGCCTGTTAGTGACTGTTGACAGAGAGAGATGCTGCCTGTTAGTGACTGCTGACAGAGAGAGATGCTGCCTGTTAGTGACTGCTGACAGAGAGATGCTGCCTGTTAGTGACTGCTGACAGAGAGATGCTGCCTGTTAGTGACTGCTGACAGAGAGATGCTGCCTGTTAGTGACTGCTGACAGAGAGATGCTGCCTGTTAGTGACTGCTGACAGAGAGATGCTGCCTGTTAGTGACTGCTGACAGAGAGATGCTGCCTGTTAGTGACTGCTGACAGAGAGATGCTGCCTGTTAGTGACTGCTGACAGAGAGATGCTGCCTGTTAGTGACTGCTGACAGAGAGATGCTGCCTGTTAGTGACTGCTGACAGAGAGATGCTGCCTGTTAGTGACTGCTGACAGAGAGATGCTGCCTGTTAGTGACTGCTGACAGAGAGATGCTGCCTGTTAGTGACTGCTGACAGAGAGAGATGCTGCCTGTTAGTGACTGCTGACAGAGAGAGATGCTGCCTGTTAGTGACTGCTGACAGAGAGATGCTGCCTGTTAGTGACTGCTGACAGAGAGATGCTGCCTGTTAGTGACTGCTGACAGAGAGATGCTGCCTGTTAGTGACTGCTGACAGAGAGATGCTGCCTGTTAGTGACTGCTGACAGAGAGAGATGCTGCCTGTAGTGACTGCTGACAGAGAGAGATGCTGCCTGTTAGTGACTGCTGACAGAGAGATGCTGCCTGTTAGTGACTGCTGACAGAGAGATGCTGCCTGTTAGTGACTGCTGACAGAGAGAGATGCTGCCTGTTAGTGACTGCTGACAGAGAGAGATGCTGCCTGTTAGTGACTGCTGACAGAGAGAGATGCTGCCTGTTAGTGACTGCTGACAGAGAGATGCTGCCTGTTAGTGACTGCTGACAGAGAGATGCTGCCTGTTAGTGACTGCTGACAGAGAGATGCTGCCTGTTAGTGACTGCTGACAGAGAGATGCTGCCTGTTAGTGACTGCTGACAGAGAGAGATGCTGCCTGTTAGTGACTGCTGACAGAGAGAGATGCTGTCTGTTAGTGACTGCTGACAGAGAGATGCTGTCTGTTAGTGACTGCTGACAGAGAGATGCTGCCTGTTAGTGACTGTTGACAGAGAGAGATGCTGCCTGTTAGTGACTGCTGACAGAGAGAGATGCTGCCTGTTAGTGACTGCTGACAGAGAGAGATGCTGCCTGTTAGTGACTGCTGACAGAGAGAGATGCTGTTAGATGTTAATAGGTGTTTATAATGTGGTTAGACGCTGATGGAAACACCAATGTGTAATTGCTTAGATCAACCACCAGGTGGAGCACTCATTTAGTCCGTCCAATAACCCAACAACATGTTGTGACTGGGCCTGATGCTATGTCAGGGGGAAATATTGTAATGCAGATCTGTTCCACTATGTATCCCATCTTTGTATGCGTTTTTCATTGTTTGTTTAGATTGTTTTTAGGAAGGAATCTTGTCCAAAATGGTGGAATTTCTACTGTTTTTAAATCCTAAATTGCAGTGCAGATCCATGATTAAATAATGGCAATTAATAAAGATGCCATAAGCTCAAATAGCTTCCTAGACAGGAAGTAACATTTGGGAGATCAGAGACGTTTCGTGTCACTACAGTGTGTGTGTGTCAGTATAGCTTCCTGGACAGGAAGTAACATTTTGGGAGATCAGAGACGTTTCGTGTCACTACAGTGTGTGTGTGTGTGTGGCTCCCTATACAGGAAGTAACATTTTGGGAGATCACAGACGTTTCGTGTCACTACAGTGTGTGTGTGTGTGTGTGTGTGGCTTCCTAGACAGGAAGTAACATTTGGGAGATCAGTGACGTTTCGTGTCACTACAGTGTGTGTGTGTGTGTGTGTGTCAGTATAGCTTCCTAGACAAGAAGTAACATTTTGGGAGATCAGCGACGTTTCGTGTCACTACAGTGTGTGTGTGTGTGTGTGGCTTCCTAGACAGGAAGTAACATTTGGGAGATCAGTGACGTTTCGTGTCACTACAGTGTGTGTGTGTCAGTATAGCTTCCTAGACAAGAAGTAACATTTTGGGAGATCAGCGACGTTTCGTGTCACTACAGTGTGTGTGTGTGTGTGTGTGGCTTCCTAGACAGGAAGTAACATTTGGGAGATCAGTGACGTTTCGTGTCACTACAGTGTGTGGGTGTGTGTGTCAGTATAGCTTCCTAGACAGGAAGTAACATTTTGGGAGATCAGCGATGTTTCGTGTCACTACAGTGTGTGTGTGTGTGTGTGTGTGTGTGTGTGGCTTCCTAGACAGGAAGTAACATTTTGGGAGATCAGCAACGTTTCGTGTCACTACAGTGTGTGTGTGTGTGTGTGTGTGTCAGTATAGCTTCCTAGACAGGAAGTAACATTTGGGAGATCAGCGACGTTTCGTGTCACTACAGTGTTTGTGTGTGTGTGTGTGTGTGTGTGTGTGTATATATAGTTTCCAAAAATAAATGTCCATCCTTTAGACTACTGTTGGATAAGTGCTCTCATTACCAGTTGTGATTCAGCTATTCAGTTTTATGCTCATTACATTGAGCCATTTTTCCATGCAGAATATGAGAGTCAAGACATTAGTGGTCTTCAGAATAGACTGTTCTCCTCCAGAGAAGCTCTGACACCCCGTCTGTCTGCAGCCGGTGCTATACATCTGTCTGTTTCCTCAGAGCTGGCGATGATGCCGCAGGGTGTCAGTATATTCAGACTCCCTCCAGCGTTTTTATATCGGCCCACATCGTGAGATGAGCTCTGGAGGCCACCGTCCCTCTTTGACTTGAGGGATATTTGTTTATTAAGATGAATTGCAAATGATTACATTAACACATGTTTTATTGGACTATTTAGCAATATGAGCATGATACATTTCATGACACAGGCCTAGCCATAGAAATATAATTTATTAGATTTTTTTAAATTGGACATTTATTTTATTAGGGGGTCGTACTGAGACCAATGTGTCTTTTACAAATGAGCCCTGAATGACAGAAAATACACACATCAATATAAATACAAAATGCACACAGAACATAAGGACCTCATCTTTCTGAATTCACCAAGAGGCACCAGAACGTCACATTCATCAGTAATACGGACCTCAATCAGCTTTCTGAATTCACCAAGAGACACCAGAACATCACATTTATCAGTAATACGGACCTCAACCATCTTTCTGAATTCACCAAGAGTCACCAGAACATCACATTTATCAGTAATACGGACCTCAACCATCTTTCTGAATTCACCTAGAGACACCAGAACATCACATTTATCAGTAATACGGACCTCAACCATCTTTCTGAATTCACCTAGAGACACCAGAACATCACATTTCAGAACATTTTGAAGATAGTTCCACAAATAAGGTGCAAGAAAATTGAAATCTGATTTAACCAACTTTCTGGTAGAGAATGCAGGGATGACATCACAGAGGTCCAACCAACTTTCTGGTAGAGAATGCAGGGATGACATCACAGAGGTCCAACCAACTTTCTGGTAGAGAATGCAGTGATGACATCACAGAGGGACAACCAACTTTCTGGTAGAGAATGCAATGATGACATCACAGAGGGACAACCCACTTTCTGGTAGAGAATGCAGGGATGACATCACAGAGGGCCAACCAACTTTCTGGTAGAGAATGCAGGGATGACATCACAGAGGGCCAACCAACTTTCTGGTAGAGAATGCAGGGATGACATCACAGAGGGACATCCAACTTTCTGGTAGAGAATGCAGGGATGACATCACAGAGGGCCAACCAACTTTCTGGTACATAATGCAGGGATGACATCACAGAGGGACATCCAACTTTCTGGTAGAGAATGCAGTGATGACATCACAGAGGGCCAACCAACTTTCTGGTACATAATGCAGGGATGAAATCACAGAGGGCCAACCAACTTTCTGGTAGAGAATGCAGGGATGACATCACAGAGGGCCAACCAACTTTCTGGTAGAGAATGCAGGGATGACATCACAGAGGGCCAACCAACTTTCTGGTAGAGAATGCAGGGATGACATCACAGAGGGCCAACCAACTTTCTGGTAGAGAATGCAGGGATGACATCACAGAGGGACAACCAACTTTCTGGTAGAGAATGCAGGGATGACATCACAGAGGGACAACCAACTTTCTGGTAGAGAATGCAGGGATGACATCACAGAGGGCCAACCAACTTTCTGGTAGAGAATGCAGGGATGAGTACTAGAATTGTTACCCATAATAAAGCGCAGTGCACTATGAGTTCAGGACCTCCACATCAGGCTTCTTCACCTGCGGGATCGTCTGAGACCGGCCACCCGGACAGCTGATGAAGCTGACGAGTATTTATGTCTGAAATAACGCCCTTTTGTCTGGAAAAACTCATTCTGATTGGCCATAGTCTAGGACCGATAGGAACGCCGACTGAATAATCTGTTTACTACTATGTAGCGAGAGGCAGGACCTATTTCTATAGAAGAAGCCCATTTTTATTCTCCGCTTCTTTACTAAGTTTTTCATCTATCCAGATGTCCAGATATTTGTAAGCAGGGACACCATCATTATGGACACCATCATTATGGACACCATCCAAAGTACATATGCTGAAATCAGAGTTATTTTTATGCACTCTAGAGAACAACATATACTTAGTTTTACCTGCATTCAATACTAATTTCAGGTCTATACATTTTTTTCTGTAATACAATGAAGGCAGACTGTAGATCAGATAGAGCCTGGTCAACCGTGGGGGCGACAGTATACACAACAGTATCATCGGCATACAAGTGCAGGTTACATTTTTTTTAAAGACAAGTCGATATTGTTAATGTAAACACTAAAATGTACAGGACCCAGAACTGACCCCTGCGGGATACCTTTTGTAATATCCAGGAAACCTGATTTCAATTCGTCAGTAGATACACATTGAGTTCTATATGTCAAGTCATTTTTAAACCAGTTACATGCAGCCTGGTCTATGGCCCATTGAGAAAAGCCTCTGAATTAGCAGTGAGTGATCAACAGTGTTGAAAGCCATTGACAGGTCAATGTTGCCTTTTATCCATACAGTTAACCACATCATTTATAACTGGGGATGCAGCAGAGATAGTGCTATGACCTGGTCTAAAACCTGACTATAATACATTTCAAAGATAAGAAAGATCTTAGAGAATCTATGAAGAATTTTTATATTTTAGCGAGGCAAGAAAGAACTAGGGAGATGAATTATTTAGGTCACAAGGTTCACCACCTCGGGCCGCCTTCCAAACCTTGGGGATAGCAGCAGATATAATCATCAGGTAAAAAACATGGGCTAATGATTCAGCAATCGGGGGCAGAGAGCTGCAGCAAAAATGGATCAAGCATATCCTCCCCAGTGGATTGTTTTTTAAACATAAATCTTAATCAAGGCATGAGGCACATCACAGATATTAAATAGTTGAAATGAAAACAAAGATTCACTAGAAGTTGACGGGTTAAACCGTTGAGTCAGCTTAGAGGCTGGCAGTGGAAAGACCAGTAGATTGACTGACCAGGGTCAATTAAACCACCGCTTCTCTCAAATAAAAAGCCTGCCACCATACAATTGTCATTAAAAACATCACTTATTGCATTCTTCTCAGTTATGGTGCCAGAGTCAGACAGAAGTTGCTCAGGAAGGGAGGAAGAGGAATTTATACGTTTCAGTGCATTTACTGTTTTCCAAACATTTAGAAGGATCAGCAGCAGAGTCAGAGAGCTTAAAAAATACAAATATCTTGATTTAGCTTTCCTAATCAAGATAGTACATCTGATTCTCAATTGTCAGAAAGATTGCCAGTTCCATTACAGTCAGTTTTCCTTGCTTTGGCCCAGGCCTGATTTCTCATCTGACTGAGCTCAGATAGCTCCCGAAGAAAACCAAGGGTTAGATCTATCTTTTAAAAGGGGCATGTTTATCTGCCAGAGGTATAAATATGGATTCTAGAGCCAAGTCAGGGTCAGGAATACAGGAGACTAAATTCCTTAACTGATTTAGGAGGCTAAATCACAGTAGAACAGGTCATGTCAAAACCCTTTGAGGAGAAAACATTTTAAAAAGTTATCTTCTTAATGAAATGAGGATTAGTATTTTGCTGTTTCTAATCTCTAATGCACACTATGGGACAATGATCACTGAGATCACATGCAAGTACTCCACTAGACAAATATGTATGGGGGTTATTAGTAAGTATTGAATCAATCAATGAGGAGTGAAGAGGGTTTTTCACATTTAGCCGTGTGGGTTCTGAGATCAATTGAGTCAGATTAAAATCAATCCATATACTCTTCAATTGATCTGAGGCCGGGGATAGCCAATCCAGATTCACATCTCCTAATATGACCAACTCCGAGGAGCACCAATAGCATCGCAGTAGGGGGGAGGGGAGGAGCTGTTTTGGTCTGTTTATGGAGCGGCAGTTAGCCTTGTGGTTAGAGCGTTGGGCCAGTAACCATAAAGGTTGTGAGATCGAATCCCCGAGCTGACAAGGTAAAAATATGTTGTTCTGCCCCCGAACAAGGCAGTTATCCCACTGTTCCCCAGTAGGCCGTCATTGTATATAAGAATTTGTTCTTAACTGACTTGCCTATAATAAAATAAATATGTTTTGTGTATGTGTTGTCTGTCAAGGGTTGTTTTTACTTGTTTTGTACACTAGAGGGGGGTCACTATAATGTTGGGGTCATGGGTCACTGGTCACATATGTGTGTGTATATTGGTAGCACAGGTGACCAGGAAGGGTTAGTACAGGTGACCAGGAAGGGTTAGTACAGGTGACCAGGAAGGGTTAGTACAGGTGACCAGGAAGGGTTAACACAAGTGACCAGGAAGCGTTAGCACAGGTGACCAAGAAGCGTTAGTACAGGTGACCAGGAAGGGTTAGCACAGGTGACCAGGAAGGGTTAGTACAGGTGACCAGGAAGGGTTAGTACAGGTGACCAGGAAGGGTTAGTACAGGTGACCAGGAAGGGTTAGTACAGGTGACCAGGAAGGGTTAGTACAGGTGACCAGGAAGGGTTAACACACGTGACCAGGAAGCGTTAGTACAGGTGACCAGGAAGGGTTAGTACAGGTGACCAGGAAGGGTTAGTACAGGTGACCAGGAAGGGTTAGTACAGGTGACCAGGAAGGGTTAGTACAGGTGACCAGGAAGCGTTAGTACAGGTGACCAGGAAGGGTTAGCACAGGTGACCAGGAAGGGTTAGTACCTGTGACCAGGAAGGGTTAGTATAGGTGACCAGGAAGGGTTAGTACAGGTGACCAGGAAGGGTTAGTATAGGTGACCAGGAAGGGTTAGTACAGGTGACCAGGAAGAGTTAGTATAGGTGACCAGGAAGGGTTAGTATAGGTGACCAGGAAGGGTTAGTACAGGTGACCAGGAAGGGTTTGTACAGGTGACCAGGAAGGGTTAGTATAGGTGACCAGGAAGGGTTAGTACAGGTGACCAGGAAGGGTTAGTACAGGTGACCAGGAAGGGTTAGTACAGGTGACCAGGAAGGGTTAGTACAGGTGACCAGGAAGGGTTAGTACAGGTGACCAGGAAGGGTTAACACAGGTGACCAGGAAGGGTTAGTACAGGTGACCACGAAGGGTTAGTATAGGTGACCAGGAAGGGTTAGTATAGGTGACCAGGAAGGGTTAGTATAGGTGACTAGGAAGGGTTAGTACAGGTGACCAGGAAGGGTTAGTACAGGTGACCAGGAAGGGTTAGTACAGGTGACCAGGAAGGGTTAGTACAGGTGACCAGGAAGGGTTAGTATAGGTGACCAGGAAGGGTTAGTACCTGTGACCAGGAAGGGTTAGTATAGGTGACTAGGAAGGGTTAGTACAGGTGACCAGGAAGGGTTAGTACAGGTGACCAGGAAGGGTTAGTACAGGTGACCAGGAAGGGTTAGTATAGGTGACCAGGAAGGGTTAGTACCTGTGACCAGGAAGGGTTAGTATAGGTGACTAGGAAGGGTTAGTACAGGTGACCAGGAAGAGTTAGTATAGGTGACCAGGAAGGGTTAGTACAGGTGACCAGGAAGGGTTAGTACAGGTGACCAGGAAGGGTTAGTACAGGTGACCAGGAAGGGTTAGTACAGGTGACCAGGAAGGGTTAGTACAGGTGACCAGGAAGGGTTAGTATAGGTGACCAGGAAGGGTTAGTACCTGTGACCAGGAAGGGTTAGTATAGGTGACTAGGAAGGGTTAGTACAGGTGACCAGGAAGAGTTAGTATAGGTGACCAGGAAGGGTTAGTACAGGTGACCAGGAAGGGTTAGTACAGGTGACCAGGAAGGGTTAGTACAGGTGACCAGGAAGGGTTAGTATAGGTGACCAGGAAGGGTTAGTACCTGTGACCAGGAAGGGTTAGTATAGGTGACTAGGAAGGGTTAGTACAGGTGACCAGGAAGGGTTAGTACAGGTGACCAGGAAGGGTTAGTATAGGTGACCAGGAAGGGTTAGTACCTGTGACCAGGAAGGGTTAGTATAGGTGACTAGGAAGGGTTAGTACAGGTGAACAGGAAGGGTTAGTACAGGTGACCAGGAAGGGTTAGTATAGGTGACCAGGAAGGGTTAGTACAGGTGACCAGGAAGGGTTAGTATAGGTGACCAGGAAGGGTTAGTACAGGTGACCAGGAAGGGTTAGTACAGGTGACCAGGAAGGGTTAGTACAGGTGACCAGGAAGGGTTAACACAGGTGACCAGGAAGGGTTAACACAGGTGACCAGGAAGGGTTAGCACAGGTGACCAGGAAGGGTTAACACAGGTGACCAGGAAGGGTAAGTAATGGTAACAAGGAAGGGTAAGTAATGGTAACCAGGAAGGGTTAGTACAGGTAACCAGGAAGGGTTAGTACAGGTGACCAGGAAGGGTTAGTACAGGTGACCAGGAAGGGTTAGGACAGGTAACCAGGAAGGGTTAGTACAGGTGACCAGGAAGGGTTAACACAGGTGACCAGGAAGGGTTAGTACAGGTGACCAGGAAGGGTTAGTACAGGTGACCAGGAAGGGTTAACACAAGTGACCAGGAAGGGTGAGTACAGGTGATCAGGAAGGGTTAGTATAGGTGACCAGGAAGGGTTATTACAGGTGACCAGGAAGGGTTAGCACAGGTATCCAGGAAGGGTTAGTACAGGTGACCAGGAAGGGTTAGTACAGGTGACCAGGAAGGGTTAGTACAGGTGACCAGGAAGGGTTATTACAGGTGACCAGGAAGGGTTAGTACAGGTGACCAGGAAGGGTTAGTACAGGTGACCAGGAAGGGTTATCACAGGTGACCAGGAAGGGTTAGCACAGGTGACCAGGAAGGGTTAGCACAGGTGACCAGGAAGGGTTAGCACAGGTGACCAGGAAGGGTTAGTACAGGTGACCAGGAAGGGTTAACACAGGTGACCAGGAAGGGTTAGTACAGGTGACCAGGAAGGGTTAGTACAGGTGACCAGGAAGGGTTAGCACAGGTGACCAGGAAGGGTTAGTACAGGTGACCAGGAAGGGTTAGTACAGGTGACCAGGAAGGGTTAGTACAGGTGACCAGGAAGGGTTAGTACAGGTGACCAGGAAGGGTTAGTACAGGTGACCAGGAAGGGTTAGTACAGGTGACCAGGAAGGGTTAACACAGGTGACCAGGAAGGGTTAGTACAGGTGACCAGGAAGGGTTAGTACAGGTGACCAGGAAGGGTTAGTACAGGTGACCAGGAAGGGTTAACACAGGTGACCAGGAAGGGTTAGTACAGGTGACAAGGAAGGGTTAGTACAGGTGACCAGGAAGGGTTAGTACAGGACCAGAGGTTAGTACAGGTGACCAGGAAGGGTTAACACAGGTGACCAGGAAGGGTTAGTACAGGTGACCAGGAAGGGTGAGTACAGGTGACCAGGAAGGGTTAGTACAGGTGACCAGGAAGGGTTAGTACAGGTGACCAGGAAGGGTTAGTACAGGTGACCAGGAAGGGTTAGTACAGGTGACCAGGAAGGGTTAGTACAGGTGACCAGGAAGGGTTAGTACAGGTGACCAGGAAGGGTTAGTACAGGTGACCAGGAAGGGTTAGTACAGGTGACCAGGAAGGGTTAGTACAGGTGACCAGGTAGGGTTAGTACAGGTGACCAGGAAGGGTTAGTACAGGTGACCAGGAAGGGTTAGTACAGGTGACCAGGAAGGGTTAGTACAGGTGACCAGGAAGGGTTAGTACAGGTGACCAGGAAGGGTTAGTACAGGTGACCAGGAAGGGTTAGCACAGGTGACCAGGAAGGGTTAGCACAGGTGACCAGGAAGGGTTAGTACAGGTGACCAGGAAGGGTAAGTAATGGTAACCAGGAAGGGTTAGTACAGGTGACCAGGAAGGGTTAGTACAGGTGACCAAGAAGGCTTAGTACAGGTGACCAGGAAGGGTTAGTACAGGTGACCAGGAAGGGTTAGTACAGGTGACCAGGAAGGGTTAGCACAGGTGACCAGGAAGGGTTAGTACAGGTGACCAGGAAGGGTTTAGCCTACAGTGTGACCAGGAAGGGTATACAGGTGACCAGGTAGGGTTAGTACAGGCTGACCAGGAAGGGTTAGTACAGGTGACCAGGAAAGGGTTAGTACAGGTGATCCAGGAAGGGTTAGTACAGTTACCAGGAAGGGTAGTACAGGTGACCAGGAAGGGTTAGTACAGGTGACCATCGTAAGGGTTAGACAGGTGACCAGGAAGGGATAGCACAGGTGACCAGGAAGGGTTAGTTACAGGTGACCAGGAAGGGGTTAAGCTACATGGTGACCAGGACAGGGTTATTACAGGTGACCAGTGAAGGGCTTAGCTACAGGTGACCAAGGAAGGCGTTAGCTACAGGTGAACAGGAAGGGTTAGTACACGGTGACCAGGAAGGGTTCGTACAGGTGACAGGAAGGGTGTAGCACAGGTGACTGCCAGGAAGGGTTAGTACTAGGTGACCAGGTAAGGGTTAGTACCAGGTGACCAGGGAAGGTTAGTACAGGTGACCAGGAAGGGTAGTTACAGGGGACCAGGAAGGGTTAGTACAGGGACCAGGAAGGGTTAGTTAACAGGTGACCAGGAAGGGTTAGTACAGGTGGACCAGGAGGGTTAGCTACAGGTGACCATGGAAGGGTTAGCTACAGGTTACCAGGAAGGGTTAGTACAGGTGACCGAGGAAGAGGTAGCAAGGTGACAGGGTCAGCACAGAGACAGGAAGGGTTAGTACAGGTTGAGCCAGGAAGGGTTAGTACAGGTGACAAGACGCTTAGGTGACCAGGAAGGGTTAGTAACATGTACCAGGAAGGGTTAGTACAGGTGACCAGGAAGGGGTTACACAGTGACCAGGAAGGGTT